>NW_015165285.1:9335-43620 GCF_001447785.1 Gekko japonicus
GACTTTTTCTACAAAAAAAGCCCTGGACACAGGTATCGTTTTGTTTCAATTTTAGAATATGTGAAGTAAAATACATGTAGGGTTGCCAAATTCCTTGTCAGGCCAGGAGGTCTGGAATTACAACTGTTCTCAAGACTACCTTGGGAAAAATGGCCACTTGAGAGTACGGACTGTATGGAATCACCTCCCAGCTCATCTACCTCCCCAAACTTGGCCCTCTGGGCAACACTACCCCAAATCTCCAGGAATTTCCCCAAGTTGGAGATGCCAACCAATGTTCCCTCTAAGCTGTGGAGTCTTGTGAGCAAAAATTCTAGTTTGTGAGCTACTGGCATTAAAGTTGTGAGCGAGCAATTTGGCTACTGCATAAATTAGTTTGCTCTGGACCCATCCTTTCTGAGCTAAGACAGAAATGTGTGAGCCGGAGGCTAAAAACCTGTGAGCTAGCTCACACTAACTCAGCTTAGAGGGAACACTGATGCCAACCCTGTTTCCCAGGACCAATGTTTAAGCAGCCCCATACATCACGACCAGCCCAGGATATGTTTGCTTTCTTCCCTTGCTTAGTGTCAGGTAGCCCTGTCATAAGTCTGGAATGTGGAGGGGTGCCCTCCCGTTTTCTGCCTCAGCCCTCCCTGGCTCACCAACTGTTTGCTATCTTATGCTTGACCTGGTAGATGCTACAGCTGCAGTTTAAATTATTTAAATTATTTTGTTCTAAATTGTAAGTTAAATTTGCTAAATTGTATTTCAGTATTTTTCCGTAAGTTGCTTTGGGTCCGTTTGGTGAGGAAAAGCAGCATAAAAGTACCCGAATAAATAAATAAGAATAAAGTAATGTAAGCAGAAAATCGAAACAACAAAGGTTTACTGCTCGGAATCGGGGGGGGGGAGAAAAGTCTCACATTTGATTTATCCTTTCCCCTCACCCACCTCAAATGCCCTTGATGTAGAAATCTAGCATATCTAGGTTCATCTTCTGCTTAAAAAGTTGTTTACTTTCCTATATGCAGTGAAGTAGTTTATGGGAATTAACATCGCTTGGGAACTAGCAATGACTGTGGGCTCGCAGCCACACTCCTTTTTAGAATATGACCTCAGCCTGCATATTTTATACAAACTTTTTGTTTGCAATGAGGCCAGAGGCTTCCAGTGTTCTCTTGTCTTCCAACAGAAACTCATTTTGCAAAGCCTACCTGTAAACTTCCCACCTATCTCAGAAGAAGGAACGAAACAGTCTGCTTTGTGTTTGTTTTTTTGTTACCCTGCACTTTTCTCTCCCCCTCCCCACACATTTCCCCTCTTCGTTTTTGTATCCCATGAGGATTTTATATCAGTGATTGCGAGGAGCAACATTTTGCAAGCCTGAGAACATGAACTTTGCCATAGCATATGAATCACTATCTGATGCTTATTCGTCTGTGAAAGCAGAACATGATTAGCATTTAAAGGAAACACCTTCACCAGCAACATCAGATTTCACTGCAGCTGGCTATATTCAGATGTAACAACAAACCGTGTCTGAGCATTGAGATGAAAAGTCTTCAAGCTGCTCTGCTCTTCCCCCCCTTCCTCCCACTGCATGTGGCTGGCTAAGGCTTAGAGATCTAATACATTTGCATTGGCAACAAACCACAGCTTGTCTGACCCACTAACTATGGTTTATTGTCCACAAAACCCGAATTCAACCATGATTTAATCCAGGTGATACGTAGGCAAAGGAACACAACGGGAAAATTCCTGGAGATTTGGGAGCAGAATCTGTGGAGGGGGGGGGTTAGGGAGGGGAGGAGCCTCAGTGGGTTATAACACCATAGAATCCACCCTCCAAATTAGCCATTTGTAGTCTGGAGATCAGTTGTAATCCTGGAACACGTGAAGCCTGGCAACTATGGAATGGGGCTTTAATTTGTTGTGAATGTGGAAATTTTTAGATCTGTTCAGTCACTACATTTCTGATGATCCATCACTCTATGCACACTCTATGCAACATGTTATTTTCCAGCATCAGCACATACAACTGGGAACCCAGATTTTTGAGAGTATACATTCACGGGAACTGAAGCGGGAAAATACGTGTGTTCAGGGCTCTTTTTGTGGAAAAAGCCCAACAGGAACGCATTAGCATAATAGGCCACACCCAACAGCAGAAACATATTAGCATATTGGGCCACACCCCTGACAGCACAGCTCATTGGCATATTAGGCCACACCCCCATGTTACCAGAAGTGTGGTCATCCAGCCACACCCACCTTTTGCTTCTTATTCTGTTTACCTTGTTTGTTGCCAAAACCCAGGGCTTTTTTGTAGCAGGAACTCCTTTGCATGTTAGGCCACACACCCCTAATGTAGCCAATCCTAATGAGTTTCTGCTGTTGGGTGTGGCCTATTATGCTAATGAGTTCCTGCTGGGTGTGGCCAACTTGGAAGCCAGCCGGAACTCAGTTCCTGTGCGTTCCTGCCCAAAAATAGCCCTGCGTGTGTTGCTGCACTCAAATAAAATGGTGATCATGTGTATTAGGAGGATTGGGGATAGCGTACACTTCTAGCGTGTTAGGTTAAGCTCCGAAATCCTAACAACTGAACAGCACTTATGGGTCTAAGAAATAAATGGGGGAAGGAGCCCAAATACAAGCTTGTTCTTGTAATTACAATCCATTATGTGTGATTGCAGCCATTACCTTTCCATGACCCAAAACAGCATGTGTCCTGACCCAATGCATGGGTACTCATAAACAGACCTCACTGCAAGTGCAAAAAACATTTCTTAGATCTTGAGATACAACTAACCTGAGCTTTATTTTTAAGTGCATTGATTATCGTTCTATATGTCGTCAAAGGCTTTCATGGCTGGAGTTCATTAGCTGTTGTAGATTTTCCGGGTGGAGTACTACTCCATATTTCTGTGTTATACCTCTGAAGATGCCAGTCACAGCTACTGGCGAAACGTCAGGTCCTACAATGCCAAGACCACGGACATACAACCCGGAAAATCTACAACAGCTGATTATCGTTCTGTTTGTAAAACTCCGTGTTCGTTTCACTATTATCAGGCTGTGCTTCTGAACTGAATGGTGTGCTTTTCAAGCTATGCTTGTACCATGAGCCACTGGAGCACAGCCTGGGAACAGCTCAATTGATAAATCCATGCCAAAGCCTTGGAAAAAGGGTCTCTATTTTCCAGGTGGCATAAAGGCAGCCCTCAGAGCAAACCTCCAGTCTTCTCCCCCCATCCAGCAAAGGTATGCATGTTAAACAATGGCAGTTCCACCACGTAAAGTATCTACATTTCTAAAGGCTATTCAAAAGCCACCTGGCGAATAGCCCTTCTGTCTCCAGAACTTCACCCAGCCCTTTTGTGTGCACCTCTGTCTATGTGAGAATCCTTTGTCTTCACAACTGTCTTTGCTGCTCCTTCCCTCAGGATACCGAGATAAACCAATCATACATTCAAATGTTTAGCGATCCTTCCTGATGCTAATCAGGAACCCATCTCCCACCTTTTGAGTAAACCTGGGAACCATTAGTGATCATCAAATCCATTCAACCAGCTCCTGTGTAGTCACCCTGCACCTGGCTAGCTATTGTGAACCCAGACTCTGCCTCTCTGGAACCTCATTGGTCACACTTAGGCCTGGCCCCTCCAGACATCACACCCCCTGGGATCCCTGATTGGCCCAGGTAATCTTTTATCTTCACCTGGGACAAGCCCCTCAAGGCCTCCCATTGGTCTGCATTGTTTTCCAATGTCTATATCTGTCAAGGCCCACAGACTCAGATTGTGTGTCTGCCCCTGATGCCGACTGACAGTTCACCCCCAAACTTTGGTTTGGGCCATAATCCCTTCTTCATGGACCTCTGCATGTCTGGACAGGTTGTATTACCCCGTAACTGACCCCTCTATTCACTATCATCACCTCTGCTTTCTCCGTTCTGAATTGCTTGCTCTTTCTGAATGTTTAGTGTGCTTGTAATTAGGGAAGTTCTTTAATTAAAACTATTTAATTTACTCTTCAGATATGGAGTCTTCCTACTGTACTGGACCTTGGTATACAATTGGTGTGCCATCCCTGTACCCCTCTGGTTTCCGCTGCTGCATAGCTAATTTCCCTCAACAACGAAGCAGGCCAAAGGGCAGTATGTACCCTTTGTACCCAGGAGATGTTGGGTGTACCAGAAGGGCTGCCAACATCCAGGTGGCTAGAAAAAAGTCAATGGCAACCATGCTATATTAATGAAGGGAATAGCACTCTTTTATAGATTTTTTAAAACTAGACCAATATTAGTACTAATCCTAATACATTTCTGTACATTCATACAAGAATAAATATCAAAAAATGATTCCACAATGCGGAGAAACACAATCCAATAATCTAAAGTTCTTACAAACAGTAGATCTTCTTTGTGTCACGAATCTGCAGACAGGTTTGCTCCAACACCTGTTTCATAAGGCTTCTTCAGAGCAGAATACGTGCATAATGCAGAGAGTCTTTGAGTGAAAGCATACAGAGAGAAAGCTGAATAAGAGAAGATTTCACTGGGTGTGAGCATTGTGGAATCATTTTTTTGATGTTTATTCTTGTATGAATGTACAGAAATACCAAAAGGGAAAAAAAGGCTATGCTGAGGGTCATGGGATCTGTGTGTAGAAAAGGCAAGTTGGACAGGTTCTGTAGTACACAGAGGAAGTGGGCAAGACTGACTGGAAAATACTGTGGCTCCTTCTGTACCTGGACGCTCTTGTGCTGCTCACTCATTTCTCTTCCAGGCTGCTTCTGCATAGGGTTTTTTTCTTCTCCACATGGACAGCAGGAAATTTGGGGTATCAATCGTCTGTATCCTGGGTTTTCCCCTTTATGAATCTATTCCCCCCCCCCAGGGGTAGCTGCAAAATAGCTGCAGGTGAACTGCCTACTACCACAGGAAGCTCCACTTTCAATAGAGTTGCCAACCGCCAGGTGGCACCTGGATATCTCCCACTAATACAACTGACCTCCAGACGGTAAAGAGCAGTTCCCTTGGAGAAAGCGGCTGCTTTGGAGGGTGGACTTTGTGGCACTGTACCTTGCTGAGGTCCCTCCCCAAACCCCACCTTCGTTAGGGTCTAACCACCTCCCAAATCTCCAGGAATTTTGCAATCCACAGTATTTTGCAACCCTAACCTTCAAGAGAGTCCTGCTAAGCTCCACATTCCCCCCCAAAAAAAAAGGCTGTCGGGGGGCGGGGAGAGGACTGAGGTCGAGGGAACCATAGAAAAAGCAGCATGGAAATGTGGGGCCCTTCCTGCTCCGATTGCTGCTGCTACCGTGGCAGGGTCATTTTTTTGTGTCTCTGTTCAGCTGCAACCAGAACTGAAACTCACACACACACACACACACAAAGTAGCTCTGGGAACCCTCAGAATTACTTTGTTAAACCACATGTACTGCAACTGGCTTTTTAATGTTTTTACAGAATTTATGCCTGGAAGAAAAGGATTGGAAAAACAAATCCTCTGTTAAAACTAGGCTTGCCAGCTTCCAGGTGGGGCCTGGAGATCTCCCGCTTTTACAGCTGATCTCCAGCCGACAGAGATCAGCTCTCCTGGAGAAAACGGCTGCTCTGAAGGGTGGACTCCATGGCATTGTACCGTGCTGAGGCCCCTCCCCTCCCCAAGCCCCTCCCTCCTCAGGCTCCACCCCCAGAATCTCCAGGTATTTCTCAACCCAGACTTGGCAACCCTACTGTTACCAGCCAACTGAAACAGCGGTTTCCCCTTGAAATTTTACATCCTCTTTCTGTACCTTTTTCTGTTTTCTTATTGATGCAGCATTCTGAAGAAAACTATTGTTAACCAACATTTCCTTCAGAATGAAAGTTGTTTCGAATATAAAGGAACTCCATTGTTTGACATTCTTTCAAATCTCTCCAAGAGGATTGATGGCCTTTGCAAGGGGCTAGAAAATTGATCTCCTTTGTGAAAATTCTCAGTGTCTCTGCCTACTGGATCTAGACAGAAGCAAATAAGACAGCGGGGTCACCAGAAGAAACAGAATGAGCTGCACTGGATTCGGAGGTAACCTGAGTTTACCTGTATGTAAGTAAAGGTAAAGGTTCCCTTCCTCAAAAGCCAGTCGAATCCGACTCTAGGGTTGCGGTGCTCATCTCCTTTCAAAGCCGAAGAGCCAGCGCTGTCCGAAGACGTTTCCGTGGTCATGTGGCCGGCATGACTAAACACCGAGGCGCACGGAACGCTGTTACCTTCCCACCGAAGCGGTACCTATTTATCTACTTGCAGTTTCTTGCTTTCGAACTGCTAGGTTGGCAGGAGCTGGGACCAGAGACGGGAGCTCACTCCGTCATGCGGCACCCGGGTCTCGAACTGCTGAACTACCGACCTTCCACAGCCTGCAGTTCAGCGTCTTAACCACTTGAGCCACCGCAGCTCCTTACCTGTATGTAAGGACTGGCAATTTCCATTTCATTGTATCTGAAGAAGTGTGCTTGCACACAAAAGCGTATACCTTGAATAAAACTTTGTTGGACTTAAAGGTGCCACTGGATTCAAACTTTGTTCTGCTGCTTCAGACCAACACGGCTACCCCCACCTGAATTTCCCATATAAGAGTGTATTAGTCAGTGCTGGAATTGAAACTTCACAGGTCTAGCATGAGAGGGCAAAGACATATTAGAAAGCATATCACACGAGTGGCAACTACAAAACAGACCTAGCATATAATTCAGTTCTGACATATGTCAAGGGAGGGAAGTCACTGCATTGGAACAGAAAGTGCATTGTTATTTGAAGCAGATGGATGCTGGTACTCATCAAAACTCTGTGGGGTTTTTTAAAGCACATCCTTCCACCACAAAGTCAAATCTTGGCACAGGGTTACAGAGTAAAATCATAATGTGGGGGAGAAAAACTATATCCATTAAGATCTCCGGTCTCTAGAGAGGGCCCTCTGCATGCCATATGATGTGGGACTAAAGGAACTTAGAAAGAGTTGCCCAGCCGGATTCTCTCCCTTTTTTTGCTCAGAAGAACCAGTGTGAGAGGCAGTTTGGTGTGGTGGTTATGAGTGGTGGACTCTAATCTGGAGAACCAGGTTTGATTCCCCACTCCTTCTCCACATGCAGCCAGCTGGGTGACCTTGGGTCAGTTACAGTTCTCTCAAAGCTCTCTTGGCCCAAAAGATTAAGTCTAGCTCACTAAAAGAGTTAGAACTTAAGGTTGCCGGACAATCTTCAGATCGCCTGGCTATACCACACAATGTCCCTTTTATCTGGTGCCCCGCCAGGATCTTCTGTATCCTATATTAGCTCAATTCTCAGAAATTCCTGAAGATTTTAAGATTCAGTTTTTGCTTTATAATCAAGATACGGAAATAACCGAAATAGTAGAAAGGTTTCTTCTTAGTGCTATGGCTATACGTTCTGATAAGTAACCATTAGGTTTTTCTGCTTTCATGCTGTTTTTCTGCGCCGTAGCTCCAATTTTACCCTATATGGATTTGTATCTTCTGATCTACCGTATATTTAATCTGATCTCCTATTGTATGTATATATGTATGCCAATAAAGGCTTGTCAAATGTGAATGCTATACCACACCACACACAATGCCTTACGACAACTAATTAATTAATTAGTGTGATTTAGCAGTTGGAGTATTGGACTAGGATCTCCAAGACGGAAGTTCAGATCCCCAGTCTGCTATTAAAGCTTACCGGGTGACCTTGGCCCAGTCCCTCTCTACCTAACCTTCCTCACAGGGTTGTTGTCATAAGCATCAAGATGGAGGAATGATGCAAACTGTTTCGGGGTCCCCATGAGGAAGAAACCTAGGGTATACATGTCTAAATAAACCAGCCTTGCTTGCACCATGACATAGACTGAGCAAAAACACTTTCCTGTGGGACTCTGCACTGGCATGGCATCTCTTTTAAACTGGGCTGCTTAACCATGCAAAGCAGCGGTGTGCCCAGCAGAGTGGCTTTGCCTGTCTAGCAGCCCAGTTTAATTCAGACACCATGCCACTGTGATGCAATTAAAGTTTCCAGACCAAGGACAGGAGGCATTGCTTCCACAGCACATTCTAGGCTTATTACTCCCCATTGCCCAAGTAAAACCTGGAAGTGATGTTGAGTACCTCTAGGAATCGTCAGAAACTCTATGGTTTTACCATAGAGTTTCTGGTGATCCCTACAGCTACCCTATGTCACTTCTGGGTTTTCATCTAAAGTAAATACAGTGACAAACAAACATTGTGGCCCTCCACAGTAGCCCTACCCCCAAAGCTCCCGCCAGTTGCCAGACACAGCCTGGAAACCCTAGCACACTCCCAGAATGATCAGGAAACAAGCAGTGCCTTGGGTTGCTTTTTCACCCTCTGAGATACCCATCAGTGGCAGCAACATTCACCTCCTCTGCCTCACCACTGCTTGCTTACAAGCAAAAAGCTGACAACCCTCTGAGGGTCGTCTGTACCCTTAAATCCATGCCCACTGACTGCGTACCCTTTACTGTGTTTGGAGGACACATTTAGAGAAATCATATTTTAATTGTCCAGGTAGCTCTGCTCATAAAAGAATAATGGAAATGAGCGAGACAGCATTTCTGCCTACACCAGACCTGCTTTCAGCTTCTGTTTCTGAACATCTCCTGGATGCGTTACAGGCGGGCAATGTTCCCTCAGCAAAGCATTCTCATTCCACAGTGATGAGTGGATGCCAAGGGGGGAATGTTTCACATCTGTTTACACTGGCTTCATCTGATTTGCAGCCCTGAGTGCACCACAGATTGAGACGAAATTCATTCTAGGCTTGAAATGTTGTAGGCAGCCGCGAGCCAGCGAAAGCTTCCCTCTTTCTGCAGGGATCCCACACTGGCTGGAAATCTGAGCTTTTCCTGGATTCCAAGTATTCTGCTCAGTCTTGAGCCAAAGCACAACCCTGCTTTAAATGTTCAGAATATTTTTTTTAAATCCTACATCCCGTGCAGGGCCTGAGATACTAATATGGCCTGGAAGCAGCCCAAGCCAAGCAGGGCAGGCCCTTGGGTGGGGAGGCCAGCAGCACCACTGGGTTTTAGCTTCGATTGCTCTTACTTGCCAGGGGCTTTATGGGCTAACTCTCCACTGGGAACTTTCCCAGGAAGTTCAAAGGCCGGTCCTTCCCTGAGCTGCAGAAGTGATTTGCAGAGCAGCTGTAGGGTCCCCAGCTCTGGGCTGGGAAATGCCTGAGATTTTGGGGGAGGTGCTTGCGGAGGGCGGGGTTTGGGGAGGGGAGGGACTTCAGCAGGCTATGATGCCATGGAGTCTACCCTCCAAAGCAGCCATTTTCTCCAGGGGAACTTGTTATGTATTGTGTTATCTGGATAGCCTGGATCGTAGAATGACCCTGAGCTTCAGTCACAAACTCCATAGACTCTCAGTATCCTGAAATCAACAGCCTGATTAGCTACCCTTGTGCAATGGACCAATCAGGGAAGACTATGACTTTTGGCGGGATCAAACCCTATTGGTCCTAAGCACTCACTTCTGATTGGACCTTACTGTTCTAGGGGTGTAGTTTAGCTAGTTCCAAACTGTATATAAGTTGGGGTCGTTCTGTGTGTTGTGTGTTGTTGTGTGTTCTGTTCTAATAAACTGAAATCACTGATTAAAGAAAGAGCTGCCTGATCTTGAGTTACAACAGAACTGGTCTTGATTGGCTGGAGATCAATTGTAATAGCAGGAGATCTCCAGGTGCCACCTGGAAGCTGGCATTCTAAGTAGCTGACCATATGGACCAGCTTAACAGGACAGTGAAACTTCAAGCAGCTCAAAGAGTTCTAGAGGGATGTCTCTAAAAAAGGCAGATGACATTTGGTGTGTAAAGTGAGACACAGTGGGGTTAGAAAAGAGAATCCATTCAGATACGTTCTGACGGATTCTGCTCTAGCTGACACACAGAGTAGACAACCTTCAGGTGGGCAAACAATAACGAAAACAACCGTGATGTTATATTATGAAAATATATTTAGGTCCCGTCCACACGAGGGGATTTGGGCCAGTTGCGGGCCAGTTCGGGGGCGGATCAAAGCAGCGCGATCACACCACAACATCTGGGAAGCGTCCTGCTTCCGTGCTCGAACTGGCCCTTTCCCGCCCAAATCCGCCGCAAACTGAACCACCTACCTTGGTGGTTCAACTTGTAGGCGCGCTTCAAGCTGAGCGTTTGATCGCCGGTGCTTCCTTGCGCCAGCTCAACCCCGGCCCGGAGCCGAACTGCGCATGCTCGGACACGCACAGTTCGGCCGGCTCCCGTTCGGGCCGTGTTTTCTCCCCGGCGTTTGATCGCGCCGGGGAGAAAAGGCGCCGCGGCCAGGGGATCCGTGGGATCCCGCCGCGGCGTCTCAACGTTGGAGCGGCTTTTAAAAGCCGCGCCTTAAGAGGCTTTTCCCCTGCCGTGTGGCAGGGGCCTTAGACTACTATTCTGTAGTGAATCGTATTTCTTCATCACATTTTTATAATGTGATGAAGAAATACGATTCACTACAGAATAGTAGTCTAAATATATTTTCATAATATAACATCACGGTTGTTTTCGTTATTGTTTGCATCCTTCCTGTGATCTCTCTGTTGTTTCTACAATAACCTTCAGGTAGGGCCTGGAGATCTCCTGGGATTACAACTGATCTCCCAATGACAGGGATCCGTTCTGTGGTGTATTCAATCTGAGCCATGTATGTATGAGAAACACTGTCATTGAATCACCATGTGAAGCTTCATTCCTGGGCTAGGATTCAAATCCCTCAAATGTAATTGGCAGCCCAGGAAGAGCCGACCAATCACAAACAGCCAGTTCCAGAAGCGGGAACTAATGTGTTTGGACCTTAACTCTACAACCTCATAGGTTGATATTGTACAATAGGGCGTGGCTACATTAGCCGGGAGAGTTTAAAAGTGGAACAGCTTCAATGCTAAAGCTGTTCTGGCTATTCATGTTGATCTGTTTGGAGTTGAGTTAGGAGTTGCTGAATAAAGCTGATCTTTTGCTGAAATCACTCTCTGACTCTTTGTTAAGTAACCGACTTAAGTTCCCCTGGAGGAAATGGCTGCTTTGGAGGGTGGGCTCTATGACAATACACCCTTCTGAGGTCCCTCCTCTCTCCAAACCCTGCCCACCCCAGGCCCCCATCCCCAAATCTCTAGCAATGTCACAATCCAGACTTGCCAGCCCTGGATAAAAAAGGCAAACAAAGGCGCAAATACTCATTAGGGTTTACTAGAAAGGAGTTTAAAATATAACTGCCAGTGTGTCCCTAAAGCCTTTATGAAAACCGATGGTGCAACTGCATTTAAAATATGGTGTCGAATTCTTCTCATCCCAAAAAGAATGCCTTATGGGTGACACAGTCACACAAGCACCCACAAACACAGTTCAATCTGGGCCCTCAATATGTTCTGCCTCTTATTCTGAATGTGCTAGTTTGGTCCTGCTGCTCCTGTTTGAGCAAAAAAACTCCAACATTTATATTTTTATCTAAGTACTCAGGGCAAACACAAAACCCTAAACCCTAACAGCAGCTTTATAAAAATGCAACCCTATATAGAATTACTTTGGGGGGGGTGGGAATAAAAACTAAACACAGAGAATCCAATAGTCCGCCAACAGGACTTTCAACAATAAAATCCAATAAAACCCAGCAATAAAACCACAGCAAATGTTTTCTAAAAAGCAGAAAAAGCACACCCGAGAGCCTGAAACTAAAAACAGCACACTGAGATCATCCTCTGCAAAGGGCCCTTAGAAAAGACCCATCTTCATCATTCTCCAGAAAGCCAACAATGAGGAAGGCCTTTGTGGGCAGAGAGTTCCAAAGTCTGGGAGCCACACCCAGAAAGGCCCTGTCCTGCATGCTCACCAACCTTACATCACTCAAGACTGGCACAATGCCAGTTGATCTTAGCCCACAGGTAGGCTGATATGGAAAGGCAGTCCATCAAAATACCCTTCATAAATTCATTTTATCAAACCTTTTTTTTAGAAAAAATAGACCCATTTTGAAATCTTAACTCCTGACACTGGGGAGAAATACCGTTTGAGTTATGGACATCTGGAATTATCAATAGCAAAAAAAAAAAGTCAAGGTCAAGGTCACTTTTTCACTTACTAGTCCGCTGCAAGTGCTGATCACTGCTGTCCCATTTCTTGCATCCGACTGTAAAACTGTCCCAATTAAGTGGCACGAGGTTCCAGTATGTGGCACGATCTTTGCCCTGGTGTAGTTCCCGTATCGCCTTTCCAGAATATAGTGATTAGATAATAATCCTTGATGGAGAGTCAAGTTAAAAAAGAGATCCTTTTCTTTGTGCTTAATTTTATAGTACACCTTGCTGTCCCTTCGCCTCAAGTCTCTTTTCCTTCTAGCATTTGAGGTATGGTGATGTAAACTGTAAGAGAGAAAATGTCCGTCTGCGTCGACTTTTGCTGGGCTGACCACTTGGTATTCCTGAAGTGTTTTGATAAAATGATCTAAGGAGGAAAAGAAGAAGCCAATGAATGTGTGGAGTTTAGTACGTGTTACTTCTAATCTAGGTGGTGCGCAAGAAGTTATTCCTCACAACCAGGGCTTTTTTAAAAAGAGAGAGAGGCTGATTTTGCACTAGAGCTGTCTCGATGTTGCGCCGCCGTTTGCCCCGATACTATTGGTCAGTTTCACACCCGAAGCCGCGGGGCTGCATTTTTACTCCCGGCTTCGCTGGATTTCCCCCACAGTTTCGTGATTCTGTTTTTTGAGGATCACGAAACTGCGGAGGAAATCAGGCGAAGCCGCGGGTCAAATGCAGCCCCACGGCTTCAGGTGTGAAATTGACCAATAGTATCGGGGCAAACGGCGGTGCAACATTGAGGCAGCTCTAGTGCGAAATCAGCCAGAGAGAGATGCACTTTTAACCAATAAGATCTAACACAATCACAACACCACCACATGTGAAAGAAGGTTCCCACCTTACTATTACATTTCTAGCAGATGTTAGGGACATTTTTGTAACATTTAGCTAATCTATCCGGTGTCCAATACCACCTATGAAACATTTTGAGAATTTCACCATATCTCAAAAAGGACATTGCAGAGCTGGAAAAAGTACAGAGGAGGGCAATCAAGCGGATTTGGGGGTTGGGGCACCTTCCCTATGAGGAAAGGCTGAAGAGTCTTAGAGTCTGCAGTTTAGAAAAGAGATGACTAAGGGGAAATATAGGGTTGTCAGGTCTCACCTGGCTGCCAGTGCGGGGGGGGGTCCTGAGCCTCCTCCTGGAGGTCTTCATCACTTTGTCACCCAGAAGTGACATCATCACGCAGGGCACGTTGTGGGCGGGGCCTCTATCATTCAAGGGAAAAACTATACAATTTTTCCTTGAATGATAGAACATCCCCACACAATGTGCCCGGCGCAATGACGTCAGCATATTGCCGAGAACACGGAACTTTGGGGGCGGGGTTCCCGCACCAGCGGAATCCAGGCCAGTGGATCAAGAGCCTGAAGAGCAGACAAACCCCCGCCCTCGGGGGGGGGGGAATGACATGACTAGGGGAACATGATAGAGGTTTATAAAATTATGCATGGGGTGGAGAGAGTTAACAAAGAGAACTTTTTCCTCCCTTTCTCAAAATACTAAAATTCAAGGACACTCAATAAAGCTGATAGGCAGTAGGTTCAGGATGGACAACAGGAAATACTACTTTACACAGAGAGTGATTAAGATGTGGAATTCGCTGCCAGAGGATGTAGTAATGGCTACAGGAATAAACAGCTTTAAAAGGGGTTTAGATCCTCTGAGCCCCAAAGCCAGGAGGCAACATCAGGCGAAGGCCTTGGCCTCTATGCCCTGTTGTTGGCCATCCAGAGGAACTGGCTGGCCACTGTGTGAGACAGGATGCTGGACTAGATGGACCACTGGTCTGATCTAGCAAGGCTCTCCTTATGTTCTTAAGTAAAATGAAACCAATTTCTACCAGTACTGTTCACCTCTATCCCATGTTTTATGACCTCAGGCCTTCTTAAGGCAGTCTTCACCAAGGCCTCTTTTTTGCCTTATTGAAAGGAACAAAAATCAGGCGTCCTCTGCTCCCACCCTCCTTCTGATTTCCATCCAAAGTTGCAAATGTAACATTTAATCACTTACACAGGATGTGCCAAGTCCTTGACTGGTGTAAGTGATTATAGCTCCTTTTGAAGCTAGTGAGGAGACCACATTGATTAACAACAGCTGAAACTACCCCAGTGCACATCTGTGGTAAGGAGAAGCCCATCTGACTCCATATGAAAAGCTGCTGGCTTGGCTACTTCCTTCCTCCGTGGGAATATCTATAGTAATCCATGTACACAGAGTGACAGGGGATAGACAAACTCTGGCTATTAAAGCCGCAGCTCTTGACCCGGTAAACTAAGCCCATTTCACATGTCTGTCTCCTTCCCTCCAGTTCAACAAGGACCCCTGACCCACTAAGATGTGTGGGGGGGGACTCCTCTTTTCATGGCTTGAACGACATCTGGATTCTCTCTAGATCCAAACTCGTAGATTTCAAAACAATTTGGTAATGCTGGCAATATGAACTGGGGTGGAGGGAAACATAGGATGGCGGGGGCTTCCCGGTTCACCAGCTTTTAAATCCTGAAACAGGATCTCTGCCTTTGGAAGAGAAACTTGGCTCATGCTCACTCTCCTCCCCACCCTCGTGGGACTCCCATGGGCAGGCAAATGGCAAATCCCCACCTCCTTGGGGTATTGCCATAGCTATGAAGTATAGTGAAGTAGACACCGTTGAAATAAAAGTCATTCCAGTTACCACAGAGTGAACCGGTACAACTGGATATGCCCAGCTGGATGTCCTCAGAAAAGAAGCTCTTCTTGCATTCAACAAATGTTTCGGCTCTTCTCCGGCCTCAGGTTGCCAACCTGCAGGTGGGGGCTGGAGTTCTCCCAGAATGACAACTGATTTCCAGGTGGCAGCTGGAGGTCTCCTGGGATTACAACTGATCAGAGATCAGTTCCCCTGGAGAAAGTGGCATTATGCCCCAGTGAAGTCCCCCCCAACCCCCCCCAAAACCCTCGCCTCCTCAGGCTCCACCCCCCAAAATCTCCAGGTGTTTCCCTATCCAGAGATGGCAGTGGCAACCCTCCCTGGAAACGGGCCCATAGCTATGGTGGGGCATTTTGGGGCACGCCTAGGGTTGCCAAATGGGCCCGGGGGGCGGGGAATCCCCCGCTTTGGAGGGCCGATTTCCGATGCGACGGAAATTGGCCCCGGGGGAAACCCCGCCCCCGAAGCTGCGTCACCAGAGGTGATGCACGACGTAGGGCACGTTGGTTCCCCCCCCCCGATGATCTTGGCCATGCCCCCAACGTGCTACGTCGTGCGTCACTTCCAGTGACGCTCCAGCGGCGCGCACGCATCCCCGGCCGGCTCCCGGAGCAAGAGGACACTCCCCCGCCGGTAAGGAAATTTAATTTGGCAACCCTAGGCACGCCCCCTTAATTAAAAGGCATGCCCCACAAAAAGCCATGACAAAAAGCATTTTTTAAAATGTTTATTAAGTTGCAATGGCTTAAGTTAATTAAGTAAATTAACTAAATTAACTAAGGCCCCGGTCACACGGGCCGGAAAATGCGGGGGGTAAGTGTGGCTGTTTGCCCTGGAACAAAGTAACGCGTGGCAGCCCGATCAGACGTCCTGTCGAGGTCCCGTGGTTAGGCGTTAGGTGCTGATCAGACGGCTAGTCTGCAGCGTGGCAAAGAAGCAGCACAGCGCATTCACACCGGGAATCGCGCCACTTCTGTGGCAAGCGGGATTTTTTGTTTGTCTCACCGAAGTTTGCACATGTGCATGATCGTTTGTGCGCATCCTGTGGTTTGCAAGGGTACATGGGCGGGTGCCGGATGCCACGGGTTTCCAGAGGAAACGCGATCAGACACCGGCCCTTGCCCCACGTTTTCCAAAAACTAGTACATCGTATGTGGTGGTTTTTTACTCCGCATCTTCGGCAACAAGCCACGGGTTAGCCACGGGTGCACTATGCTTCCCAGATATTGCGGTGTGATCGCACCCGGAAAATCCGCCTATCATCCGTGTCTTCAGCGTGGCAACTTCTCCGTGTGAACGGGGCCTAAACTTAGCTGCCCCCTAAGAAATTTAAACGCCCCCTGACGGAAAAAATCCTGGCTACGGGCCTGCCTGGGAGCCACCATTGTGAAAAAGGCGGCTTTGCAGCGTTGAGGTGAAACTGCTGGGATCACGTAGGGAGGCTTTCCATCACGCGAAGGGCTTGCCACAAGGAGCAGCACAGTTTCAAATGTCTGTCGCTGCTTTTTTTTTATTTGAATGAATCAGGCATCAAGCTGTGCCACAGTGGCTGCACAGCAACTATTAAAGGCATTCCCTCCTCCTCTGGAGCCATGAGTATCTTATGTCCCTGCATTCTTTGACTGAAATTCGGTGAGCGTTCCTAGAGTACCTTGCAATGTATTTTGTTCCTCAGTCCTTTTCAGAAGATCGATTTTGGTGCTCCAGCCATGCATAATAGGACTGTGCACGACACTTGATCTTCCCAGTTTGCGTGGTCACTGATCTGAGAATGATGTATTTTTAATGTACATACAGCTTTGGTAACTTCAAAAAACTGGGGTTTTGTTTACATATATATACCAAAGCTCAATATACATGGAAAATATGTGTGTTGTCCCAGCCATACAAAATGGCAACTTCCCCTATTGGGAGGTTTGTGCATAGCGCATGCTGCCATTAAGTACAGATTAGCTGTGGTCACATACACTAAATAATCTGCTTTCAATCCACTTTCAGCGCACTTCCAACTGGATGTTACTGTGTGAACCACAGCCCTGGAGTACTAAAACTGAACCTCTGAAAAGGACTTTCCTTGAAAATGCCACAGAATTGGAAGAATCCACAAGATTGAAACTCCACAGGATTGGCTCTTCTTCTTTGGAGGTTTTCAAACAGAGGCTAGATGGCCATCTGACAGCAATGCAGATTCTGTGAATTTGGGCAGGTTATGAGAGGGAGAGCCAGAGAGGGCTGTATCAGCGCTGAGTTCTTGTGACCCTTTCTTACACGCCCAGAGAAATGCCGATTGCCACTTTAGGGTCAGGAAGCAATCCTGGAGGTTTCTTGTCATCTTCTGGGCATGGAACAGTGGTCACTACGGGTGTGGAGGGGAAGGTATTTGTGAATTTCCTGCATTGTGCAGGGGGTTGGACTAGATGACCCTGGAGGTCCCTTCCAACTCTATGATTCTATGAAACCCTCCAAATTACAGTGCCTTGGTGTTTCCTAAATGAGCAAGGAGATCAGGGAGAAACTTAGGTTCGTAGGTGTTAATCTAGCTCTGATGCAAACTCAGAAGACCTTTTTTGTATTGTTCAGTCGCACAGTCGAGTCCAACTCTTCACGACTCCATGGACCACATCACGCCAGGCCCTCCTGTCTTCTGTCGTGCCCTGGAGTTTACTTAATTTCATGTTCGTTGCATCGATAACACCATCTAACCATCTCATCCTTTGCCGTCCCCTTCTTCTTTGACCTTCAATCTTTCCCAGCATCAGGGTCTTCTCTAGTGAGAGCTCCCTTCTCATTTGTATTTGACCTTCAGCTTCAGTATCTGGCCTTCCAGGGAACAGTCAGGGTTGATTTCTTTTAGGATTGACTGATATGATCTCCTTGCAGTCCAGGGGACTCTCAAGAGTCTTCTCCAGCACCATAGTTCAAAAGAATCTATTCTTTGGTGCTTGGCCTTCCTTATAGGCTAACTCTCTCAGCCATACATTACTACTGGGAATACCATTGCTTTGTATATACAAACTTTTTGTATATACAAACTTAAATGTTTGTGTTTTTCCCCAATATAACATATAATGAATACACTTATTCGAGTGAAAAGGAGCTAAATTAGGGTTTTAGGGAGCTAAATTAGGGTTGCCAATGTCCCTGTGGGGCCTGGAGATGTCCTAAAATTGCGTCTGATCGCCAGAAAGCAGTTCCCCTGGAAAAATACGCCTATGGCTCCTGAAGAGTGGACTTCATGGCATTTCATCACCACAGAGCTCCCCTCCTCCCCAAACTCTGCCCTCCCCTAAGGTTCCACCCCCAAATCTCCAGCAATTTCCCAAGGTAGAGTTGGCAACCCTAGGCTCACAGCTGCATTCATTCTGCAGAATCTAAGCAGCTTTGGGTCCCCTTGAGGGAGAAAAGTGGGAGGAGGGGGAGGAGGAGGGGGAGGAGATTGGATTTATACCCCACACTTCACTACCCAAAGGAGTCTCAGAGCAGTTTACAATCTCCTTTCCCTTCCTCTCCCCACAACAGACACCCTGTGAGGTAGGTGGGGCTGAGAGAGCTCTTTCAAGGACTGCCCTTGACAGAACAGCTCTGAGAGAACTTGTGACTGACCAAGGTCACTCCAGCAGCTGCATGCGGAGGCGTGGGGAATCAAACCCGGTTCTCCCAGGTTAGAGTCTGCGCTCCTAACCACTACACCAAACTGGCAAATAAGTAAATAAAATGCGGCATTGGTACAGTATCCAACTACTTGAGAATTTCACTTCCCGAAATAAGTTTCTGGTCCTGGTGAATGCTCAGTGTTGACTTGAAACTGTGCGAATGACGCCTGGGTGGCACTTGGCTCTTCCCCACCAGTTACAGCAGTAGAGCAGATTAGGAGAAAGCAAGCGAAACACACACAAATCCGCTTGGTTTGCATAATTCATACAGGATGCAGAATTCGTTTTTTGCTGGGACTGAACTTTAGTTGCAGAGCCCTTCCCTTCAACTTGCTGTCCCCCGCCCCCCACTGGAGTCACATACTGTGCATTCTTTTGCACATAGATTGCCCCTATGAAGAAATTTATCTTTAAATTGTTCCTTAAAAAAATAATGATGGAGGTCGTGGCAAAAAGCAGCCTATTTTACAAAAGCGATGAACCTATAAGGAAAAATGGCTATGCGAACTTGTCTCCTTTTCAAAACAGAGCCCACCCAAAGCAACCTAACCTAGTTGCAACCAGAGTGACAACTGAGCCCACCCTGAATCACCAGCATTCGCATAACTCCCTCGGTAACATCAACTAAACGTTACAAGCTGGCTGGCCCCCAAAAGATTTGCAGCTCAGGGAAGCCTCAAATTTTGTGAGACATTTCTTTTAAAGCATCCGGAAAGCCTCAGCACTGCAAGAGTTCTGTCTTGGTGTGTCCTAACTAAGGAATCTCCTAGGCCAGGAAGCAACTAGTCCACAAAGCGGCAACGAAGCTCAATATTGCAAGCAGCGAGCACAATACAAAGCGGAGGCATTGCACAAAAGACCACTCTTGGATAGGGTCTCCTGCAGATGGTGCCTTTGTCTTCAATATTCAAGAGAGGGAGAGAGGGACGCGAGGGAAGGAGGCCCACGTCGCCCTCGGTCCAAATGCAACGGTTTAATTAAAAAAAGAAACGAGAGAAGCCACTGACCTTGCCTCTTGTCAGGAAAGACAAAACGGCCCGGTGGAGGATTTCTACCATAGCACCACGCCAGGATATTAAAGAAGTGGACCCAAAAGGACACGTTTGCCACCCAGTTTCTCTGGATACATGGCATGTTTTGGTTCGCGGCGTTTATGGGAAAAGGCGCTTAGTCGGAAAGAAGACTGTATAGCTGCATGGCCAAAAGGGCTGCGAAGATTAATGCATAGCAGAGAGAGACGGAGAGGAGAGGAGAGGCGAAGGCAGGGGAAAGCTTCTCTCCCCCTCTCTTCCTGAAAAGGGGAGTGATTAGATGTTCTGGTGTCTGATTTCTGGAGGGGGAGGAAGCCAGGCGTGGTGGGGAAGTGGCTTTTAGGGAATTCCCTTGTTCACACAGAGCTGAGAGGACGCCTGTTGTCAAAAGCCATAACAAGACGGGATCCTGTCAGCCGCCACCCCTGGAGGGGAGCTGATGAGGCAGGTCGAAGCATTCTGGTTCTGAGCACACCGACTCCGCTTTCTGCCTTGCCTGGACTAGAATGTGTTCTGTTTTCTGTCCCCAAAATCAAAACACCCGCGAAAAAGTCTGTAAAAAATGCCGTAAACCTGAGAACAACAGCTTTCTGGGGCTCTGGGGAACTGTAGGCCAGACAGAACGAAAGGATTCGAAATCCCAGTCAGACGGGGAAATCAGGAGCGTACCCAGGGTTAGATATTTACACCGCACTTTCCTCTCCAACAGGGACCCAAAAGCAGCTTACAACATTGTTTTCCCCTCCCTCGTGTTATTCTCAGAACAACAGCCCTGTGAGGTAGGCTAGACTGAGAGTGACTGGTCCGAGGTCAGCCAGTGACAGAGCGGGGGATTTGTACTGGGGACTCCCAAATCCTAGTCTGGCAGTGTAGCCATCTCATTACAGCAGGACTCAGAAAAAATAACACCCCATTAAGACTTTATTAAAGGAACAGGAGGACATTCTTCTTCTCCAGGCTGCTGGAAAGGCTGTGTTTTCCCCTCATACTTTCTTCCCTCTCGTACTTCCCCTCATACTTTCTACTGCGTGAGCCATAACTTTTTAAAGAGCCCCTAACGAGAGCTGGGGGAACCTAAATGGCCTCTCCGGTGTGATGCTGCTCGTTTCATGCCCCCCCCCCCCGGCCACTGCAGCTGCCGCCGCCAGCAAAAACAGCCATAACTTTTTAAAGAGCCCCCTCTCGAGAGCTGGGGGAGCCAAAATGGCCTCTTGTGTGTGATATCTGAGCGGCAACGCCACTCGGACATCACACGCGAGAGGTGGAACTTGCCCCTAGGAGTCCATGGCCACCACCCCAGGGAGGCGGGGGCACGTTTCTCGCCGCCGCATCCATAACTTTTTAAAGAGCCCCTCACGAGAGCTGAAGGAGCCAAAATGGCCTCTTGCGTGTGATGGCCTCTCGCTCCGACATCACACGCCAGAGGTGGAATTTGCCCCTAGGAGTCCATGGCTTAGGGAGGCGGGGGAACGTTCCCCCCCCCCGCGCGGCCACTGCTGTTGCCTCCTCTGCCGCAGCAGCCATTACTTTTTAAAGAGCCCCTCATGAGAGCTGGGGGAGCCAAAATGGCTTCTTGCGTGTGATGGCCTCTCGCTCCGACATCACATGCGAGAGGCAGAATTTGCCCCTAGGAGTCCATGGCCACCACCCCGGGGCTCAGGGAGGCGGGGGAACGTTTTGCGCACCCGCACCACGCGACTGCTGCCACCATAACATTTTAAAGAGCCCCTCACGAGAGCTGGGGGAGCCAAAATGGCCTCTCACGTGTGATGGCCGAGCTCGGACATCACACGCAAGAGGGGGAATTTGCCCCTATGAGGGAGTCCATGGCCGCCACCCCGGGGCTCAGGGAGGCAGGGGAACGTTTCGTGCACCCGCCCCACAAGATTGCTGCCGCCGCATCCATAACTTTTTAAAGAGCCCCTCACGAGAGCTGGGGGAGCCAAAACAAGTTCAGCCTGGATGCTCCATTTTATAACCACCTTCCTTATTCTCTGTGCAGCTCCTCTCATTGCTGCTGTGAATGCAAAGGTCTTGTAAGTAAAATGGAGCATCCAGGCTGAAGTTGTTTCCTCACTTCCCTTGCCGCCACCACCCCCTTTGCATGGGTGCTGTTACCCCCATCACCTGGAGGGCTTTTTAAAAAACCAGTAAAGGACATAGAACTAACATGTTGTAACAATCAGCTGTAAAAACATTCAAGTTTTTAAAAGTAAGCCTCTAGCAGCAGGGGTCTTGTTGTAGAAAAAGAGCTGCCGGAGCTCATTAGCATAACTCATTAGCATAACTTATTTGCATATGCCACGCCCCCTGACATCACCGGAAGTGACAGAAGGCCACACCCCCTGACATCACCGGAAGTGTGTCAGAAGGCCCGGCTACTTACCCTCCTGCTTCATCCTCATTCCCAAACGGAATGAGGATCGAAGCAGAGGGCGGGGTAAAGAAGGGGCGGGGCTTCACCACGTGACCGCCCCACCCCCTAGAGGTTCTCTTCCGGAGCTCCATACCTGAGAGCTCCCCCCCGACTAGAGCCCTGAAGATAAATGAAATGAAGGGATCACTGCAAAAGCATCTTTATATGTTTGTGCATACCAACAGTATTACAGGGATCAGATGTGGAAGAAAAATCATACAGTCAAAATGGAAGCCGATGAAAATCATGCAAAACAATGCCAACGGGGGGGATAAATTAATTAAAAATTACCTGATAAATAACACCCGCTTAACCCTCTATTAAAGGGCAGGACATTTTTTCTCTCCAGATTGTTGGCATCCCCAGTTATGAGAAATGTACAACCAGTACATTTCCCCTTATAACTCCACAACCAAAAGGGCTAGAGCCTTGCTCTTTAAAAAAAGAAAAGAAAAAAGAAACCTGTGGATTAGTACATTGTTATAATAGGGCCCCGTTCACACGGAGCAGTTGCCACGCTAAAGATACGGATGATAGGCGGATTTTCCGGGCCGATCACACCGCAACATCTGGGAAGCGTAGTGCTCCCGTGGCTAACCCATGGCTTTCCGCTTTCCGCTGAAGATGCGGAGTTAAAAACTAGTACTTATGAGGTACTGGTTTCTGGAAACCGCAGGGCAAGGGCGGGGGTCTGATCGCATTTCCGGTGGAATTTCGTGGCATCTGGCACCCGCCGATGTTCCGTCACAAACAAGAGGTTTTTTCCCACAGGATGCGCAAAAGCGCCCAACGGCACATGCGCACAAACTTTGGTTAAAAAAAACTGTTTGCCACGAAAACGGTGCCTAGCAATTGCTGGTGTGATCGCGCCGCGCTGCTTCTTTGCCGCGCTGCAGGATAGCCATGTGATTGGCACCTCATCCCCTAACCACAGGCCCTAGACGGGTTGTGTGATCGGGCGGCGGCTGCGCGTTGTTTTGCTCCGGGGCAAACAGCCACGCTTCCCCCCCGCATTTTCCAGCCCGTGTGACCGGGACCTAGGTATTGCAACACTATCACCATATAAGTATTACAGATTTTTTTTTTAAAATCCTCAGAAAAAGCTCTCCAGTTGTGTTCAGGAAATGGCTGCCACAGGGACTGAGCAAAGGAAAATGGCCCCGATAGAGGCAGGACCTGACAGAAATGCACAACTTCTCATCTACACAACATCCAAAGCCACTTTGTCTACAATGTTTCCAAAAAGATTTGGGAAATAACAAAGCAGGAGGAATACATGGGAGGAGTACAACATCATCTGGATGTTCCTGAAAACACAACTGCTGGCAGCCAGCTGTCAGGAAGCCAAGGTGAAGCAATCCCTCTGTGTAGGAAACCGTCCATGTTGGAAAAGGTGCTTTTCTACATAAGTCATTTGACAGTTCAAACAAACAAAACATACCATAGGTCCACGAATGGGGCACATGGGAGTAGCCAAAGACTGTGAAATTTCACTCAAATAACTCTTTATAAACTCTTGATAAGCAAGGCACATCCCCCCCACACACACACACACAAATACCTTAGAGCAGGGGTCATTCCCTGCAGGAGCGCACAGGAGCAGAGCTCCGGCAGTAAAGAGCCCAGGGGGCGGGCACATGCAACAAACCCCACCCCCTGCTCCCAGCAGCCCTCAGTCAGAGAAAGCAGCCAGGTAAGTTGCAGAGCCCCCCCCCCCAGTCCAAAACAGTCCAGTGGCACCTTTAAGACCAAGTTTTATTTAGGTACAAGCTCTCCCTCCTCTGCGAGGACAGATTTGCACGTCCCCTCCCCCCAATAGCTAGCAATCCAAAACAGTCCAGTGGAACCTGAGTGGTGGGTGTTGCCTTCTGACACACTTCCGGTGATGTCAGGGGGTGCGGCATATGCAAATGAGTTATGCTAAGGAGTTATGCTAATGAGCTCCTGCACCTCTTTTTCTACGAAATGACTCCTGCCTTAGAGGAACATTTAATTCTTACATTCAGAACATTCAAAGTGAGAATCGCAGAGCATACCTCTAAGAACTGGCAATTCTGCTGTCTCTCTGCATTGAGAAAGAATGGGATTCAATCAACCCAAGTCAGGGATTCTTTAACAACGGCAATCAGATCTGTTCAGGGGTTTTTATTTATGTGTTACGTGTAAACACTTATGCTGCCTTTCTCTGCAACATGTTGGTGTTTTTAGAAATTGGTGGGGGCACTTGGCCAGCAGGGTTTCTGACTAGCCACTCGAGATCCAATTGGCTGGGTAGATTAGAATAACATTATTATTAGAATAACATTGTGTCGGTGACAACTCCCACCACAGCGCTGGCTTTATTCTCTCTCTCGCTCCTCTTTTCCAGTGTATATTTCAAAATTATTCCTTTCCTCCCCTGCACTTAGGCTTCCATTTGTGTGTGTGTGTGTGTGTGTGGCTTCACTTCCTGCAGCAGCCATTTTGTGGCTGGTTCTGCGTCCCGTGGCAGCCATTTTGTGATTACATCCACCACTGTGTTCCAAAGATGCCTACAGACTCAAAAACGTTTCACTTCAATGGCATGCCACTAAAGGGGAATAAAGAACACCAGTCTAGAAGACAGCAGCTTGGGACCAGCCAGTCCCAGCCATTCAGCTTTTAAGGTGGCCAAGAGCTTTGAGGGGGAAATGTCCACTCCTTTTAACCAAATAAAGCTTCACTGCCCCATTTCCACACATTAAACCTCTGATAAAAGAGCATTAACTCTCAAGTTGGCTTGCTCCCAATATAAGCTCTTAGGTGGTTATTAAGAGGTAAATTCTTAATAATATTCAATGATATTCAAAGGGAGCGGTGGCGCAGGCAGTAAGAACACCTGCAAAGTAACATCAATGAACAGCCATTACAGCTGTTCGAAACCCACCGTGGTCGGGGTGAGCTCCCGGCCCACAACCCAGCTCCTGTCCACCCAGCGATTCGAAAGCATCATAAATGCAAGTAGATAAAGTGGGCACCTGCCCTAGGTGGCAGGGGGCACCCCTCCTCCCTGTGAGGTAGAGGGTTTGGCGGCGGTGGCGGCAAGCGGCAACAATGGCGGCGGAGCAGTTCCTGGCGATCGGTGGAGCAATGTCGGAGGCGGAGCCCGGAGAAGTGGAGCCTTGGAGAGCGTGGTGACGTGCAGCGCAGCGTGGCGGAGCCACCTGTGGACAGTAGCCGGAACTGCAGCCAAGACAGAACCACGCGCCAAGACGAGACCTGCCGAAGGAAGCTGCTTAGGGAAGATCTGCTCCAGAAAGAGCACCAGGACACCAATATCTGAAGCTGCGGAAGGAAGCCGGATGACAACTAGCCCGGGGTGCTGGTAGGCAGTCACCACCCTGTAGACAATGTGGCCCTAGTTAGGTTAATTGGTTGGTTAGAACCACTATGTAAACTGCCCAGAGACCCTTCGGGGTCAGGGCAGTATATAAGCCGAAGGTATAAATAAATATACATAAATAGATAGATACTGGAAATTATTCAGTTCCATTCAGCTCCGTGTTGTGTCTCATTTTAGTAACTGTGGTTTGCTCCAGGATGATAATTCTGAAGAAAATACTCCTGAGGCCTGCAGAGAGCATTCTGCCAGCCCAATTCAGAAGGCTTTTGCATCTGTTTAGAGAAGGGTTTAACAGTGGTATGCTCCCAATATAAGCACTGAGTTGCAACAAGAGGCTGCTAACCTTGAAGAAAATAAGGATACTCCTGAGGAACAATTCGAGAAAATGAGCCCACATCCGGGTGCTTGTAGTAATATCATGGGGATGGACTCTTTTTTGCAGGATGTACTTCTTTATAATGTTATATAAGACTTATATGTTGATTGCAAAATGTTTTACTAAATGTGTTAGCCAGCATATCCCAGAATTACAACTCTCTAGACTTAGGGTTTCCAAACCCCCCAGTTTGCCAGGAGTCCCCTGTTTTGGGAGGGGGTTCTATTTGGGGGGGGGGTTCCCCCCGCCGCTGGCCAAATGGCCGGCAGGGGAAGCCCCACCCCCAACACCGACAGCCACCCATCTCTCTCCCTTTAAGTGTGTGGAACCCGTCTTTCCTCCGAAGCGCAAGCTTGCAGGGAAATGCCAGCTTCGTGCTCTTAAAAGGGAAACACGGCTGCTCTTAGAGAGGAAATGCTGGCTCCTGCATTTAAAAGGGAAACGCCAGCTCCTTTAAGTGCAGGGAATTGCCGTTTCTAGAGATCTGGCGCACGGGTGGGGGGGTGGACGTCCCCAGTGTGACGTCATCACATCGGGGATGCCCCTCCCCCTCCAGGAACGCCCCCAAAGTCCCCCGCTGGGGGTGGAAGATGGACTTGGCAACCCTATCTAGACTACAGAGATCAGTTCCCCTGGAGAAAATGGCTGCTTTGGAGGATGGATTCTATGGCTTTCTACCCTGCTGAGGTCCCTCCCCTCCCCAGACCCAACCCTCTCCAAGCTCCACTTTCAAATGTCCAGGGATTTCCCAGCCCAGTGCTGGCAACCATACAAATCTTCAGTCTAAACCTTGATAAGTCCTCATGGCTGAACAGACCACAAGGAATGACTTGAAAGCCAAGAGCCCTTCAGCTCATTCCTCTAACACACTGTGGGCTTTTCAAATATATGGAAAAGGAGAGGGGATGGGATGGTCAACAGCCTGGGGGGGGGAGCCCTGGCCCTTTAATTAGAATTGCCCACTCCAGGTTAGGAAATACCTGGAGGTTTTGGGGGTGGAGCCTGAGGAAGGTGGAGTTTGGAGAGGGGTGGGACTTCAATGGGGTTGTTATGCCATAGAGTCTATCTTCCAAAGCAGCCATTTTCTCCGGGTGAACTGATTTCTGTTGCCTGGAGTGTTGGAAGTGAAGGACTTTGTGCTGTCTCTTAGCATCAGCCTTCAGAGGGGGACTATGAGAGAGTCAGCGAGAAAGATAGGCTAGGACACTGGACACCCTTTCCTTCTCTCCTGTGATGTGTAGATGTGATGTATAGATTGCTACTCTCAGGGAATCTTCCTTCCTCCCTTCCTTCTGGCTTGACACCTTCTCTCCACAGTACTCTGCCCTTCTGCATCTTGGAGGCATGAAAGCATTACATTCCTCCTGTGTCTCCATCCATTTTAGCTAGTTAGACTAGATTAAAAACCTATCTCTAATCTATTTTGTCCAGAATGGAGTTTCTTAATTAAAAGGACTTGTATTAGTTTTACAAAGATTAAGAGGGCTCCTTGTGTAACCTTGTTTCTGGGCAGCACACACTAACCAGATAGAGTCTGCGGTGTCATGTGCCTTGAGCACTCTGCTAACTGAATAATCCGACACGGAGATCGGTTGTAATCCCAGGAGAACTCCAGCCATCACCTGGAGGTTGGCAACCCTACCCTTTAATAGAGACTTACGGTTTAGAAATGGGCATCTGAAGCTTTTCATGGAAGTAACTAATATTACCTGGTAAAAAAATCACTGCTAAACCCAGGGCTATTTTTGGGCAGGAACGCACAGGAACGGAGTTCCGGCTGGCTCCCGAGTTGGTCACACCCAGCAGGAACTCATTAGCATAATAGGCCACACCCAACAGCAGAAACTCATTAGGATTGGCTACATTAGGGGTGTGTGTTGCCTAACATGCAAAGGAGTTCCTGCTACAAAAAAAAGCCCTGGGTTTTGACAAAAAACAAGGTAAACAGAATAACAAGCAAAAGGTGGGTGTGGCTGGATAACCACACTTCTGGTAACATGTGGGTGCGGCCTAATGTGCTAATGAGCTGTGCTGTTAGGGGTGTGGCCCAATATGCTAATGAGTTCCTGCTGTTGGGTGTGGCCTATTATGCTAATGAGTTCCTGCTGGGCTTTTTCTACAAAAAGAGCCCTGGCTAAACCACTGCTAAAGTGCCAGGACATTGTATGCCCCAAGCTTTTGGCATCCCTAGGAATGGAAGATGCTCAGCAGACCTTTCCCACCTGACTTGGGTTCCCATCTCCCCCCTCCCTCAATAATGTTTTTTAGTGTTGTTGTTGTTTTAAAGAAAACTGTTGTGATTGGTTTAGCAGTACAGTGGAGAAATGTATGTGTGTAAAAAATTCCCGCCTGCAGTTACTAGAAGAGAAAAGGCTTTTGCTGTACCAATGCCAATGATCTGGAGGGAAAAAATGTCCTACCCCTTTAATAGAGGATTAAGGGGATGTTATTTATCAAGTGATGTAACTTACCTCCTGGCCAATGTTCCCTGTAAGCTGTAGAGTCCTGTGAGCAAAAATTCTACTTTGTGAGCTACTGGCATTAAAGTTGTGAGCAGATGATTTGGCTACTGCATAAAATTGTGTGTTCTGGAGCCCTCCTTCCTGAGCTGAGACAAAAATGTGTGAGCCAGAGGCTAAAAAACTGTGAGCTAACTCACACTAACTCAGCTTAGAGGGAACACTGCTCCTGGCTATGAAAAAATTCACCTGGACATGTGCACATGGTAAGACTCTGTTAAAGGGATAGGAATTTTTTTCCTCCAGGGTATCAGCAATCCGATTTTTCTGTGGAACAAAGTTTGAGTCCAGTGGCACCTTCAAGACCAACAAAATTTAATTCTGGGTATAATTCTGGGTATACCTAGAATTAAACCTGGTTGGTCTTAAAGGTGCCACTGGACTCAAACTTTGTTCTGCTGCCAGATCTTTTCCGATCTCTGATTAAACTAAGCAAGGTCAGCCCTGGTTAGTACTTGGGCGGGAGACCACTCAGGAAGTCCAGGGTCGCTACACAGAGGCAGGCAAGGGCAAAGCCACCTCTGAACATCTCTTGCCTTGAAGACCCTACAGGGTCACCATAAGTCAGCTGCAACTTGACATCACTTTCCACCACCACCAGAGTAGGGGGTGTTAGACTGATGTTGCTAGAGGGGACTAATAGTGTCTATTGCCTGCCAGCCTGTTTGTGTATTTGCTTCCTTGGCATCTACCCTATCCATTTAGTTCAAAATGGTTTGTTACAAAAGTTATAATACCTCTTATCACAACCTAGCCCCATTCCCTCACTCAAACGCTGTGGGGCGCCCGGGCAAGCCAAGGGAAGGCATGGGGGTGTGGCCTAATATGCTAATGAGCTGTGCTGTCAAGGGTGTGGTCTCATATGCTAATAGGTTTCTGCTGTTGGGTGTGGCCTATTATGCTAATCAGTTCCAGCTGGGCTTTTTCTACAAAAAAAGCCCTAGTCAGATGCATTTTATTGCTATGGGTATTGTAGGTTTCACACCTGTGGGAATTTACATTGATTCAGATCCTGGGAATGGAATGTGTGAACCTTTGCGTATGTGACAGAGAGGGGTGCTTTGCCTGGAACAAAGGGTTTGCAAAGGAGCATGGGGTTTGGTTCAGTGAAGCAGCCCAAGCCTGTTTGCTGTTTTGCTAGCAAAGACAGAGACAGATACATGGATTTTATAAACTATTTGGTTCACTTTCAAACCCAAATCTTCTATATTTCTAAAATTTCTTACCACAAGGGGCAAAATGTCTGAGGTGAATTCAAATGTAACTCTGAGGTAACTTATTATAAACACAAACTTCAGATCATGTGTTTACAGCGAGAATTCTTAAGCTTTTCACAAAGTCAGAATCTTAGAGATGAGACGCTTTCGTTTCAGTGTTTCCTCAACACTCCAATACACTTTCTCGCATTTAACTGACTCCTCAGATTTCAGAAGGCAGGGATTCACTACCAAGTACCCAAATTCCTTCTCTAAATGCACCGGGGATCACTCCACTCTTTTAACTATCTCCCTTTCCGACCGGGCAGGGAATCACTTCTCTAATTAGAAGATCTATCCCTTTTTCTGGCCCAAATGGGAGTCTTCACTGATCCTCCTCGCCAACCTTCCCAGTCTTCGGTCAGTGCTAAACTCTCCGCAGTCAGAGCTAAACTGAGTTCTCTTCAGCAGTCAGTTCCCAAGTCTTTCTACTCAACTGATGCCCACCAAGCAAATCCCTTTGAGCAGCCTGTCACTCAAGGCTCTCTGGCTCTGAGAGGCATTAACCCTTTGAAGGCCCCGGTCACACGGCAAAGTTGCCGTGGGAGAGGCACAGATGGTGGGCGGATTATCCAGGCGCGATCACACCCCAGCATCTGGGAAGTGGAGCGCACCCGTGGCTTACCGCCGACAATGCAAGTTAAAAAACTAGTACCTCCAAGGTACTAGTAAACGTTTGCCACAGGCTGCCTCCAGACTCCCATGGTGTGATCGCGCCGACGCATGGCATTCCCCTCCGGTCCGTCGTTTACCCACAGGCGCCAAGGGAGGGACCCGTGGTGTGCCGCCGCGCGTCTGATCACATGATCGCGGATCAAACTGTGCTGGGGCAATTAGCCACGCCTCCCCCCCGGCAATATCCGGCCCGTATGACTGGGGCCACAGTCTTTCACATGTTTACACAGCACTTATGAGCTTTTACAGCACAGTCCGTCACAACTCTCCTCTCAAGTGAACTGACCTTGTGCAAAAGTCTGTTGTGGAAGTCTCCCACCAGCACCGCGGAAAGAGGAAGCCCTAAAGCCAGATACATGCGGGCACACACAGGCCGCTGCCATAACCCATTTGCAATACCTGACATGCCCCGATCTCTGTAATGGCTTAAGTGTTTAAACAAATGGCTTTAGGAGGACACAGCTCTGAGAATACAAAGTCCCACAGGCTGATAAGAGCACTGCCCCCATGGCTATTGACCTTTTCTCAGTATCCTTCTTTAACAAGCAGCTGGAGTCTATTTAAAAATTAATGCAAGACAGCTGTTTGTACGTGTTTCTGTTTACACTGCAGGCCTTGCTTGATGCTCCCTGCTGCTTACAATGGTTTCCCCCGGTGGATTGTCCCAAAGTGATTTATTTTAAAAGAGCATTAACGCTTTTCCCCCTGTTTGTTCTCTTTCTATGTTGCTCACAGTTTTACAAGCTTCCACCACATCCCCTCTCAGTTGCCTTTTTTTGCTGAACTGAAAAGCCGCCGTCTTGGCTTCTGAGCCTCTTTTTGCACAAAAGGCATGTGGCTCCTTGGAACAAGACCAGCTCTGTGTTTCTCATTATTGCTCCTGTTTCTCTCCCCACCCCCCAACTAAGAGCCAAGTATTAGCCAAATGGAGGATCTCTCTTCCCCATATGCATTTGGCTCAGTTGGGGGAGCATCTACTTTCCATGTAGAAGGTCCTGGGTTCAATCCCTGGCATCTCCGGCTTTTAAAAAATTAAGTAGGAAGCTGTTGGAAGTGAAGGACTTTATGCTGTCTCTTCGCCTCAGAGAGTCAGAGACATAGGTAGGTAAGCCTGGTCACCCTTTCCTTTCTATTACTCCGATGCTTTGGTGTGTAGATTGCTACTCTTAGGGAAACTTCCTTCTGGCCTCACACCTTCTCTCCACACAATGCTAGCCTTCTCCATCTTGGCAGCATGAGAGCAGGACATGCTTTCCTGCATCTTCATCCATCCTAGTTAGTTAGTCTAGATCAGGCACCTATCTCTACCCTTTCCTGTCTAAAATGAAGTTCCTATAATTAGTTTGACAAGGTAAAGAGGCTCCGAGTAACTTTTGTTTTCTTTCTGGCACACACACTGACCAGATGGCTCTGCTGTGTTGTAAGCTTTTGAGCACTCTGCTAACCCTACTAAAATCCCAACATAAGCGATGTGGAAGACCTTAACCTAGGATCCTGGACAGCCTCTGCCAGTCAATGACCTTGATAGACCAATGATTTGACTCGGGACAAGGTAGCATCACACGTTCGTGTATTTTCCCTTCACCTTTTCCCCACGTTTGAAACTGAAACTAAGAGGTTTATAAATAGCTCTGTTTTCCAAGTGGCACATGTGTCTCTGTAATCTGAGCTCTTCAATGGGATTGTTAAATAGTGGGTTCCATGGATGAGCAGGCTCGAGTCTAGTGACCAGCTCAACTTTGTCATTTCAGCAAGAGCAAGACAAGACTCTAGAGCCTCAGCTCTGTTAAATAGCATGCAATTGCCACACCCAAACACACCCCACTCCCAGTGATAGGCTATTTACACAACATTACTACTTGATTGGTTACTTCCAGAGTCCTGGTAGGCTATTGTTCTTGTGCTACAAGCTCAGCCAGTCTGTGGGGTGATTCAATCAGGGATGATTCAATCCCAATACATAACAGGGATGGTGATCCAAACTCTCCTTCCCTCCCCCTTATAATTATTGATCACATCTACTTGCCAGGAAAAGCTACACTGGTTGAATTTTGGCCTGCCACTCAGCCACTATACAGACACGGTGTTTCTGTCAATGCATAGCACAACAGGAACAAAAATATCAACAGGTACTCCATTTACAGCATAGAGATCTGGAGGCAGGGGAAGCTGCACAGTCTAATTTCAGCTTGGTAAGGAGCCATTAGCAGTGGCTCTGTATCAGGCAGAAAGTCGAGAGGCACAGCTTTCCCCAGTGTTGCAGTGTTGTTATGTGAATGCCAATTATGGAGACTGGTACAGGAGCTCTGTCCAAAAAACATGAAAGATGGCAACCCAGGCACCAACAAATAATTGCCAGCATCTTCTACGAAGAAGGAATCGGCCAAAGGTGGCTTTTCCCGTCACAAAGTCATGGGGAAAGCAGCACTTGAAGAAATTTCCACATCATCTCTACGGCTCTTAAAGAGAAGGCCCTGTGAGAATCTGGGCTTAGCCACTCCAAACTGGCCTTGTGTCCTCTTCCGCACATCGTATATTTGCCAGTGCAGATGTTGCGGCCATGCTGGGGGAAGGGGGTTACTCAGGAGTCACACAATCTGCTCTCAGGATACTCTTTTCCCAGACTTTACCTGTAATGGAGTTTATTATTTTGACAAGCAGTGCTGATGGGGGGGTCTTCACTGCCTCTGAAGCCTTTCATGTGCCAAAGGTTCTGGTGATATATTTGGACACCTGTCAGTTCCCTAACTGGCAGGAACCATCTGTCCCTGGGCAAGAGGAACTCAGTCTAAGACGCCAAGCCTGCCTTTGATCTGAGGCAAAAACCCTGGCTGTGCAAGCCAAATGCTAAGGGCAGAGGTGTTCTGATGTACTAGGCTTCTGCAGCCCTGAGCAGCAAGAATAAAATCTTCTTGTCATCTGGAACAATCCTAGAATGAACAACAGAAGTTCACCCTATTTGCCCCTGACCTGGATAGCCCAGGCAAGCCCGATCTCGTCAGATCTCGGACGCTAAGCAGCAATTACTCTGGAAAGGACTTGGATGGGAGACCTCCTTGGAATACCAGAGCCGGGAGGACAGGGGCAGGCTTTATTCCAGGGGTGTCGAACTCATTTGTTATGAGAGCCAGATCTGACATAAATGAGACCTTGCTGGGCCGGGCCATGTGTGTCATAAAATATAATGCCAGGTAGCAGAGATATAAACTTTATAAAGGACACAAACACTATTAAAGATTTTCTAAACTTTAAATATAGCATGCTTAAAACACTTGCAATATTTTGTCTATTTAACAGTTTCTGATAACTGACACCTCTTGCTGTGAATTATTGCAGCAAAACATCTGTGCTGTAGCAATCTTGAGTATGCTGTTCAGGTGTGTATCTGTAAGCAGCAAACCGACTTTTGATTTATTGACATTCATTACAGAAAACTCATGCTCAATGTTCTGAGCCTAGGACCCAGGGGAAAACATGAAATGACTGGGCATTGCAGCCTTTTGTACATAACTTGCTTCATGTGCTGGTCAAGAACATGAGAAGGCATCCTGACACAGACTGAGGGCTATGTGTTTGTCTACAAAATTATAGTCTTTCCCAGAGAAATAACTACAACTTCCTACAAAGGAAATGTGCTGGGTGAACTTGGTCTGAACATACACTCTCAGCCTAATCCACCTCACTGGCTTGTTATTCCTCCATTAAAATAGTTCACACTGCTTTCTTACTGAGAAAGACTGGATCATGAGGGCATGAATACAGTGAAAAGGGGGAGGGAGCCCAGTTGCACCCAGGAGAGCCCTCACATAAGGAGCCCAACAAAACACACACACACTGTAGCAAGGCACACAAAAGCTCATACCTTGAACAAAACATTGTTGGTCTTAAAGGTGCATGGTATTTCTCCCATGCGATTGAGGCAGCCCAGCAGAGCAAGCTCTCCCTCGTTCCCTCCATCCCTTCAGGGAGGATCCTCAGCTAATGGAAGGAAAGAAATGCTTCCCTTTGTCTCCTGCAGCCTGGCCAGGAATCAAACTCTGGCTGTTCCCTTCCTCCCCCTGGGAGGAGCCTCAGCCAGTTCTTTACCAGACTCCCTCAATCACAAAGGAGAGGCTTGCCTATCTATTTCTCCTGTGCAATTGAGAGAGACTGGTAAAACAAGCTTTGATG
>NW_015165285.1:43890-45625 GCF_001447785.1 Gekko japonicus
GAAAGAAAGAAAGAAAGAAAGAAAGAAAGAAAGAAAGAAAGAAAGAAAGAAAGAAAGAAAGAAAGAAAGAAAGAAAGAAAGAAAGAAAGAAAGAAAGAATACACTGCATTTGGCTGAGATTGCTCTACGGATCACATTCAGATTTTTCTCCTCCATTCTCAGTCCCAAACCCATTTTCTAAAATGCCTCTGATCAATGTGTGTTGAAAATGATAATTTTCATTCTGGAGCATCCCCGCTGTGTTTTGCTTCCTTTGCAGACCTTGTCAAGTGAAGAAAAGCTGTTTATTATTATTACAGCAGTGGGACAAGCAGATGTTTTCTATTTGAATGCATTTAGGGAGGGAGGGAGGAAGATTTTCGGGACAGCTGAGAGGGGACACAAAATGGATTTTTAAAAAAGTCTTATCCTGCACACGCCATCGTATTTAATAAGGCAATCACACAAACTTGTTGTAACGTGATGTTTCTGTTTAGGACATCTATTGCTCTGGAGAATTGCTGGAGGAGGATTTGTACTCCTCTCTTTCTCATAGACCTTTTTTTGTGTGTGGATCCTGCTACTGAAAAGGCAAAAGGAACAAAATTAAAGCTCCGATGACCTTCACTTGACGCTCTGCTTTGCCGTGTATTGCATTCATCACATCCGCACATTTTATTATGTAGCTTTAGACTAGTGAATACTGTGAGCCTCGCCTACCAGTTTTCAATGTGGGGACAGAAATGCTGGACTGAACTGGACTGCAAGTTATGTAGAGGACCTACCATGAAATCTCCCAATGTGGGTTTTTTTCATATTGTAGTTTGGGGTCAGGGTTGTTGCCAGTCTTTCCCACTTATCGATCTATTATTGAGAGCTATGCTGTCTATGCCCTGACCTGGATAGGTGAGGCTAGCCCAGTCTCATCGGATCTCAGAAGTGGGGTCGGTCCTGGTTAGTACATGGACGGGAGCCCACCAAGGAATTCCAGGGTCGCTGTGCAGAAGAAGGCAATGGCCAACCACCTCTGCTCCTCTCCTGCCTTGGAAACAGCACTTCCCGTCACCACTTTTATCCATCCGGAGACCTGATCAAGGTGGCTTATAAAGTGAAAACAATGTAATACAGTCATAAAAAATGACAACGTAAGAATTATTGACATTAAAACAATCCAGGGGTCAAATAACATTGACGCAGCCTAAACTGATATCCGTAAAATCAGTCCTCAGGCTAGAAGCGGACACATGAAGCTGCCTTCTACTGAATGAGACCACTGGTCCAGCAAGGTCAGTATTGTCTACTCGGACTGGCAGCGGCTCTCCAGGGTCTCAGGCAGAGGTCTTCCGCATCACCTACTGCCTCATCCTTTAAACTGGAGATGCCGGGGATTGGAACTGGGACCTTATTTATTTATTTATTTATTTCAATTTAAATCCAAATTAATGTAATTCAAATTAAATATGTATTTAATTCAATTTAAATTAAAGGCTCAGGGCCGCTTACATTAAAAGGTTAAAATGCATTAAAACACAGATGATGGACATCATACTCATGTACATAACAAATGAAGTGCTGCTGGTGGTAAAACATTGCATAATTGTTCCAGTAAGGTAAAGGTTCCCTTGCTCGAAAGCCAGTTGAATCTGACTCTAGGGTTGCGGTGCTCATCTCTGTTTCAAAGCCAAAGAGCCAGCACTGTCCAAAGACATTTCCGTGGTCATGTGGCCGGCATGACTAAACACCAAGGCACACGGAA
>NW_015165285.1:46113-128884 GCF_001447785.1 Gekko japonicus
GTCTGGGTAGAAAGAAATGTGTTTTGCCTGGTACATTTAAAAAGTAAGGCAAACATCAGGTAGCCCTTGTGGGGTAGGGCATGCAAATGATGAGGTGCCACCACAGGTAACTCAGGAAGGTGGGGTCACAGCCTGGGGGACTCCTACAAGATAATGACTCAGCCCTACCCCACCTTCCTGAGTAGATATAAATTATCTGCCTACCATTTTTCTTCTCACATTGACCCAGAGAGTACTCCATCTTTCCGTGTTATATCTCTGAGTAAAACCAATCACATTTCCTCTGCATACTCACCTCTTTGCTGGAGGAAGTGTGGTGAACGTGGTTCATTTTTACATTGTTGGTGGGGCTGTCATACTGGAAGAAGAAGAAGAAGAAGAAGAAGAAGAAGAAGAAGAAGAAATTGGATTTATACCCCGCCCTTCACTTGGAGTCTCAGAGCGGCTTACAAACTCCTTTCCCTTCCCCTCCCCACAACAGACACCCTGTGAGGTGGGTGGGGCTGAGAGAACTCTGACACAAACTGCTCTTTTCCAAGGACAATTGTGCCAGAGCTTGTGACTGACCCAAGGTCACATCAGCAGGTGCAAGTGGAGGAGTGGGGAATCAAACCCGGTTCTCCCAGATTAGAGTCCGCACACTTAACCACTACACCAAACTGCTCAATATTCAAGTATGTTAAAGAAATAACAGGATATGATCTGATCAAAACTCCGGAAGCAATATTATTGGATTTCTGGCCAGATAATTCAGTGCCTAAAATACGTCAAGAACTAATCTCCACTCTGCTTTCAGCAGCAAAGACTGTAATTGCTGCCAGCTGGAAGGACGCCAACTCTATCTCCTGTGGAAGATGGTTTACCAAGTTATGGGAACTATTGACAATGGATAAAATCTCCGACACCATAAAAAGAATAGAAGAACAAAGTCTCACCTCAAATTTATTGCTAAAATGGACTCCATTTCTGGACTATATCCACAGTAACCAGTCTTCATCTACAAAGCATATGCCTACCAAATACAAAGAAATACTTACCTGTTTGTAGAGTTAATTCTGAAATTTACATCTGCCACTGACTACTTGCTTTGCTTTAGATAAACCCTTATTGAACATGGGATCGGGAACATATGTAAGACTTATGTAGAGGTAACCATCTAGTTTGTATTAAAAGACAATGGATAAAATCTCCGACACCATAAAAAGAATAGAAGAACAAAGTCTCACCTCAAATTTATTGCTAAAATGGACTCCATTTCTGGACTATATCCACAGTAACCAGTCTTCATCTACAAAGCATATGCCTACCAAATACAAAGAAATACTTACCTGTTTGTAGAGTTAATTCTGAAATTTACATCTGCCACTGACTACTTGCTTTGCTTTAGATAAACCCTTATTGAACATGGGATCGGGAACATATGTAAGACTTATGTAGAGGTAACCATCTAGTTTGTATTTATGAATAGTTTGACTATAGTTATTGTTGGTTTTTATGTTTCATGTTTATAAGTGTTTAAAAACTTAATAAAAATACATTATATATGTTATATCGGAGGATGCCAGTCAAAGTTGCTGGCGAAATGTCAGGTGCTATATTGCCAAGACCACAGCCATATAGCCCAGAAAATCTACAACAACTAATGAACTCTGGCCGTGAAAGCCTTCGACAACATATAGTCCGAGGACTGTTTTTAACTATAATTTTTTTTCAGTCCTAAAAACAAGCCAGTTTGGTGTAGTGGTTAACATAAGAACATAAGAACATAAGAGATGCCAATGTTGTATCAGGCCAAAGGCCCATCCAGTCCAACACTCTGTATCCCACAGTGGCCAGAAATACCAGTGCCATCAGGAGGTCCACCAGTGGGGCCAGGACATTAGAAGCCCTCCCACTGTTGACCCCCCCCAAGCACCAAGATGACAGAGCATCACTTGCCCCAGAGTCCCTATCTATACCTTGTGGCTAATAGCCACTGATGGACCTCTGCTCCATATGCTTATCTAATTCCCTCTTGAAGCATAATCTGAGAGAACCGGGTTTGCTTCCCCAGTCCTCCACATGCAGCTGCTGGCATGACCTTGTGTCAGTCACAGTTCTCTCTGAGCTGTTCTCTCAAGAGCAGTTCTCCCAGAGCTGTCTCAGCCCCACCTACCTCACAGGGTGTCTGTTGTGGGGAGGGGGAGGGGGAAGGAGAAGGAGTTGGTAAACTCCAAGTGAAGGGCGGGGTATAAATCCAATCTCTTCTTTAAATCTTCTCCTTTAAACTCTTCTTCTTTAAATCAAAGCTAAAAAGTCTGAGTTTCTTATTCTAAAAAAAATTCTTAGGTGTGATAAACAATGCTTCATGGGAGGGGGGGTCACGCGCCCACTGGTCCCACCCTGGGAGGGCAGCAATTCAGATGGAGTTAATGGCAGGGGGAAAGGCGATCTTCCCCGCTGTTTGCCATTCTGGAATCATCCCGTCTGCTGTATCCGTACTGCAGCCTCGTGGCTGAAGGAGTTTTGATTGCTAGCTCTGAAAGAGCAAACAGCATTTTCCCATTTGGGCAAGTTTACATTCAACAAATAGATTAATGCATTCATTCCCCGCTATTCCCAAGTTCTTTGACTTAAAAACACACGCTCTATGTTTGCCTATGGACTCAGCGCACGAAGCATGCTTGCAAATCAGCGGCACATTCAGTCATTTGCCATCGGCCGCAAGAACCTGCAAATAAATTATTCACTTATGTAATCATGTAGAGCCATCAAGAGTAATTTGGGTCTCTTCTAATTAAATGCACGGGGCGGCTTCTTCATAATTAATGGAATCCGAGGTGGGTGAGTAAATCCGTGTACGGCTCCTCTCCTCCTGGAAGACTGAGAATGATTTATTTTTAAAGAGCAAGGATACTTCTCTGATTCGGTGGTGGTACTTTTGCAGTTTGGGTCTGCAATACTGGGGATTCCAAGATAGGTCTGACGGAGTCAGCGGCTATCTTGGAATTCTAGAAGCTTGCTGGAGTAGACGAAGGTCCATCTTCTCCAGTATTCTGTTTCTAGCAGTGGGGCCCATGGCCTAGCTGAGGGTCCATACTCGGCTGGAGGCACTGGGTTGGTCTCTCGTTCCCTAGCACTCAAGAAGCTGCGGAGAAAGCAGAGTACAAGAGAACAACGTCTGATGCACCTGTCTGAGTCTGGAGACCCAGAGGATATGTTGTTGTTGTTGCTTCAAGACCTGGAAAACCTTTTTAACCCTCAGCTAAGGTTAAAGAGCGGTCGGGTTAGAACGGATAAAAGGAAGTACTTCTTCACCCAAAGAGTGATTAACACTTGGAATTCACTGCCACAGGAGGTGGTGGCGGCTACAAGCATCTCACCTTTGTAATGAACTCCTCAGGGTTTTCAAGCAAGCCATGCTCCCTCAGCCCCAGTCGACCACACGGAGATCATAGTACTGGCCAGGGGTCATTTCGTAGAAAAAGAGCCAGGGGAACTCATTAGCATAACTCATTAGCATATGCCACACCCCCTGACATCACCGGAAGTGTGTCATAAGGCCACACCCCCTGACATCACCGGAAGTGTGTCATAAGGCCACACCCCCTGACATCACCGGAAGTGTGTCATAAGGCCACACACCCCGCCCCCAACGGTCCCGGCCGCCGCCGCCAGCCTTGCAGCTCCACTGCTGAGCCCCATGAGAGGCCCGGCGGTGGACCTGCAAGGCCAGCGGGAGTGCAAGGAAGCCCCGCGAAGGCCCTCCCTGGCCCCAGGCAGGCAGGGGTGGGGAGAGGCAGGGAGGAAGCAACTTACCCTCCCTCTTCTCCTGCCTCACTGGAAGTGATGCTGCTTTAAATGACTTTCAGAATTCTTAAAAGCTATTATATGTCTTCTGGCTTGCCCCATTTAAGGATCATTTGATGAGGTTGCCATTGATTCCTGGGCCTTTTTAAGCAGTTCCTCCTTATTTCTTGCCCTGACCTAGGCCCTGTTTGCTTGATCTCATCAGATCTCAGAAGCTAAGCAGGGTTGGCCATGGTTATTACTTGGGTGGGTGACCTCCAAGGAAGAAGAAGAAATTGGATTCATGCCCCACTCTTCACTACCTGAAGGAGCGGCTTACACTCTCCTTTCCCTTCCCCTCCCCACAACAGACACCCTGTGAGGTAGGTGGGGCTGAGAGAGCTCTTTTGAGAACTGCTCGTGAGAGAACAGCTCTGAAAGAACTTGTAACTGACCCAAGGTCACACCAACAGCTGCATATGGAGGAGTGGGGAATCAAACCCGGTTCTCCCAGATTAGAGTCTGCTCTCCTAACCACTCCACCAAACTGGCTGCCCCTGGAAACCCAGGGTTGCTGTGCAGAGGCAGGCAATGGCAAATCACCTCTGACCATCTCTTGCCTTGAAAACCCCACAGGGTTGCCATCAATGTTCCCTCTAAGCTGTGGAGTCTTCTGAGCAGAAATGCTACTTTGTGAGCTGCTGGCATTAAAGTTGTGAGCAAGCAATTTGGCTACTGCATAAATCAGTTTGCTCTGGAGCCCTCCTTCCTGAGCTGAGGCAAAAATGTGTGAGCTGGTGGCTAAAAAACCGTGAGCTAACTCACACTAACTCAGCTTAGAGGGAACACTGGTCGCCATAAATCGGCTGCAGCTTGATTGTACTTTTCACGACCAGCACCTTCTCTGTCAGGGCTGCAGATGCAATCTCATTCAGGCAATGCAGTGTGAACAGCTATTCCCCAACAGCCATCTTTGAACCACCCTGAATCTCAAGCATTGGGGAGGCTGTACCCAGCCCAAATGTTCTTTCGCAAGTGAGATGGATAGCCTTTCACAGTCCCTTATGTAGTCCCTAATAAGTAGACCCATCTTCTAAGAGAAGATGGCTGGGACTTTGTATACAGCAGAGAGGACAATGAGGAGGAGCTGGTGGAAGCCAGTGAGAGGGCTTGAACTCCCAGATTAAGGTGACATTTCTCTCATTTATAGTCCATTTACATGATTGCAAGTGGCTCTGGAAGGGTCACTCCAAGCTGTAACGGCCCCATTCTGACGGTTGGTGCATTAGTCTCCGGCGCTTCAAAATCATTTTAATTATTGCTCGTGAGCTGCTTGTGCTTGTTGCGGACACTCCAGCTGGTGTTCCGTTCACAAGTGATGCTTCTCCCGGCGGAAAGGCCATGACACTTCTCTGAAGCTCATGCAGGAAAGGATCCTTCTCATTTGGATAGTCATGAAAATGTGGAAGTGCATAATTACAGGAAGCCCCCTAGAACACGTTACTGGGTTTAACGTTAAAAAAAATAAATCAATTGCCTTGGAAGCACAGAAGCTTTACACAGTATCCTCGATCCTCCACATTTCCGGGTTAAGAGGAAAATGCTGTTCAAACAAATTACAAAGATGGTCTGACTCCCATGGTAACAAGAGAAAATTTTTACTTGCAAAAACAGCACATGTTACATGACATATTCATGTAGCTACAGTTGACTTAGTGTGAAGAGATTAACTTCAAAAAGGTTAAGTTGCTACAGCTCCAAGCCCAGGTAAGAGGCAGAAGGTCCTATATAAGAGAGAAGAGAAGAGGTTGGATTTATGCCCCGCCCTTCACTACCCAAAGGTGCCTCAGAGCGGCTTACACTCTCCTTTCCCTTCCCCTCCCCACAACAGACACCCTGTGAGGTAGGTGGGGCTGAGAGAGCTCTTGACAGAAACTGCTCTTTTTCAAGAACAGCTCTTATCAGAGCTACGGCTTGCCCAAGGCCATCCAGCCAGGTACAAGTGGAGGAGTGGGGAATCAAACCCGGTTCTCCCAGATTAGAGTCCGCACATTTAACCACTACATCAAACTGAAACACAGAAGGCCAGCCAGGGCCAAAGAGGCTCAACATCTAACCGATTGGGGGGACAGGGACTGCCAAGTGTACCTGAGTGGGAGAATTCTCTTAACCTTTTCCTCCCAGATCTTCCTGCATGCAGAGTTACAATATCCAATGTATATTGCGTAGAGAAGATCTGTTCAGAGGTGCCATAAAGTTGCAAATGGGACTGTAAATCTGGGCCACCTTCTGGTGCATGCCATAGTTAATTTCAAAACTGGATGAATATTCAGTGAACATGTCTGGTGATGAAAACGGCAGCCAAGTAACTAGTTTCTCCTTCCTTCTCCATAATGTCTGGTAAACTTACCTATGTCAAAACCAGGGATCATTTTGTCGAAAAAGAGGTGCAGGAGCTCATTAGCATAACTCATTAGCATAACTTATTTGCATATGCCACACCCCCTGGCATCACCGGAAGTGTGTCAGAAGGCAACACCCACTGCTCAGGCTCCACTGGACTGTTTTGGATTGCTAGCTATTGGGGGGGCGTGCAGATCTGTCCTCGCACAGGAGGGAGAGCTTGTACCTGAATAAAACTTGGTCTTAAAGGTGCCACCGGACTGTTTTGGACAGGGAGGCCAGGGGGGAGCTCTGAAGCTTACCTGTCTGCTACTTGCTCTGACTGAGGGCTGCTGGGAGTAGGGGGTGGGACGTTGCATGTGCCCGCCCCCTGGGCTCTTTACTGCTCGAGCTTTCCTGTGCGCTCCTGCAGGAAATGACCCCTGGTCAAAACTTTACTTCGTTGTGTCCCTGTCCCCCCACTCCTGTGCAATCCAATTGACTGTCACTCATGGGAGGAGGCAGGAAATGTATTTTATTCACTTTATTTGTAGCCCCCCTTTCTCATCAAGGCCCAAGGCAGATCACACATGTGAAACAATCTAATCCAATTGAATAACATCATGATGCCAGAACAAATATATAATGTCTACTGGGTCATCGCTGTCTACATGTTTGTTCACTTTCTCCCAGGTTGGTGAGGCAGAACTTCCCTTTGCAGAAGCCATGCCGATTTCCCCTCAGCAGGCTTTGTTCCTCTATGTGCTTAACAATTCTATCTTTGATTACGGTTTCTACTAATTTGCCTGGGACAGAGGTTTGGCTGACTGGCCTGTCATTTCCTGGTTCCCCTCTGGATCCCTTTTTAAAAATTGGTGTAACATTTGCTATGCTATGCTCTTCTGGTACAGTGGCTGAATTTAATGATAGGTTATATATGGGCAATAGATCAACTATCTCACATCTGAGTTCCTTAAGAACTCTCAGGTGTATGCCAGCAGGAACTGAAGACTTATCAGTTTTTCATTTCCCCTAGGTCTAGAATTTCATCTCTCGTCACCACAATTTGACCCAGTTCTTCAGACTCCCTTCCTGAAAATAGTGGCTGTGGCATGGGCACATGCCCCACACATTCCACAGTGAACACAGAAGCAAAACTTTCATTGAGCTTCTCTGCCATCTCCCCATCTTTGTTTAGCAATCCCTTTATTCCTTTGTCATCCAAAGGCCCAACTTCTTCTCTGGCTGGTTTCCTGCTCCAGATTAGCAACCCGCTCCTCAAAATCTCTTTTTGTATGCCTAATCATTGACTTGCATGTCTTTTGCCACAGCCTGTGGTCCCTTCTGTTCAATTCATGGAGGTAGACCTTCCACTTTCTAAAAGAAGCTTCTTTATTTTTTGTAGCATGTGTTGCTAACCATGCGGGCATTCTTTTAGATATGGCAGTGCCTTTGCTAACCTAGGGAATGCATTCTATCTGGGCTTCAATTAGTGTGATTTTAAATAGTTTCCAAGCATCCTCTAGGGATCTGACTGTCTTGTATTTCCCTTTCAGCTTCCCCTCATTTTTGTGAAGTTCCTTCTTTTGAAATCAGATGTTACAGTTTTGGACTTTAGGGGTAAGTTTCCATTGACCTGAATGCTGAACTTAATAACATTGTGGTCACCATTCTCTTGAAGTCTGGTCAGAACCAAGTCCAAGATCACTACCCCTCTGGTTGGTTCTGTGACCAGCTGTTCCAGTGCACAGTCATTTATGATGTCTAGGAATTGAGCACATGTTATGATGTCTAGGACTTGGGCACATGTTTACCCAGTCAATGTAAGCGTAGTTAAAGTCTCCCAATATAATAACATTGCTTTAGTGACCTCCCTTAAATCCTTCTCCATCTCAAGATCAGCCTCAAGGGTTTGATCAGCCTCTATTGCCCTGTTGTTGGCCCTCCAGACAAACTGCTTGGCCACTGTGTGAGACAGGATGCTGGACTAGATGGACTAGTTGGTCTGATCCAACAAGACTCGTCATACGTTCTGATGATTATAAAGTAGGGATTACAGGTGTGATCAAACTATTCTGTAAATCAATAACCCAGTTACAAAATATGGTAACATTTGAACAATAACATTTGAATCTAATGGCAAAGATTGGTAGTAAAACAAAGTTGTTCAGTCAGCAAGGTGGTTACAAAGTATGAGAACGAAGTGTGAGTCTAACAGCGAAGATTCCTAGTAAAACAACACAATGCAGTGGGGCTGGGATTGAAGAAGCGGAAGGGAAAAAACACATTATCCCTAATAGAGGTCACCTTCTGAGCTGATCCATTACATTACAGCTACTCTTCCACAAGAATGCCCCCCTGAATAATTCTGGAGGGCATTCACATTTTTTGTGACATGATAGAAGTGTGGGGTCCTTTCCTAATAGCCTTGCGCAGTCTGCTGTGTAATCTGGGAGCTGCCACAGAGAATGTGCATGAATGGGAAGCTACCGATTTTACCTGTTTGCAGGGTGGCACCTTCAGATAGCTTTGCTCTGCTGAGCAAAGCTGTCACGGTGGAACGTAGCAGGAGAGGCAGTTCTGCGAGCACCTGGGTCCAGTGCAATGAAGGGCTTTGAACTGAGGATTAAAAATAATGGCTATTTGTAGCATGCCAGCTTGCCTTGGCTTGGCTTGCTCTTAGTGACGTCAGCATGTGGCCAGTTCTCACTGGCGGTGTGACAGCTCCATTGTTTACAGTAACAAAAGGGAACGATAGAAAAAATAAATTGTCACCAGTGAGTTTATGAACACAAGCAAACAGGAGAGAAAGGGGTAATGGTAGGGGAAGGCGAGTTCAGAGCACCATGTACATCCACAGCCCACTTTTGTGCGGAGAAACTTATATAAAACCGTTTAAAGGGATACAGGATGAAAAGGGACACAGGGAAAAATGACAAGCATAAAATATCATTTGTTAAGCACATGTTAAGGACATTGCATAATATAAGAATATAAAACATGAAAAAGTATCAAACCAAATCAAAATATGGTAAGATAATCAATACTTCAACATAATATACTTGTGCTGAGAATATTCACTGGCAAACTTAGTAGTTCTAGTGCTGAATTTTTTTAAAAAAAACAAAACCCTGTAAGCTGTATTGTGGGAATAGGAAAATCTCTGCAAGGCACGCCCAGAGAGGCTTCTGTTCTCACAGGGAGATTGGCAACGGGAGATTGGCAAGCAGGGCACAATCGCTGCTGAGTCTGTATGAGCCTATTATATCATTAAGAGCACAATGAATCCCTGAGAGCACAAGATCTGCAACATTTAAGCAAGATAGCTTGAGCTATGAGAAAAGAACATTCTGTGAAATACACTGTGCTTTTTAGCTTAAAGTCTTTTGCCCTGTTGTAACGAATTTAACTGAGCCTGCTTGAGTCTAATAAAACGCTGCGGTGAAACTGTCAGAAAACAGTTTTGGTACAGAGAGATAATAAAACGCTGCGGTGAAACTGTCAGAAAACAGTTTTGGTACAGAGAGAGACAGAGACAGAGCCTGATCAGCTTCAAGAAATCTCTCTTGTGTTGTGTCGTTATTGAACCCTACCAAAGTCTACACTGTATTCCACTCATGTGTCTAATTTGGTAACTTTATATTTGTACAAACATGTGTACGTGTACTAGGATACACTTCTTACATCTGATGCAGTGAGCTCTAGTTCACGAACATGTCATTGTCACAATCTTTAGTAAGTAAATCAGTACGAAATCTATGTCGGTTTACCCTTGTATATCTATCTAGCACAAAATCAGGGGAAATTGATTGTGCAGTGGTGCTGGGTGAGAAGTACTGGGGTCACTGGGGTTTATTTTGCTGACGTATTTTCTTTAAGAATTGTGTCTTTTGTCATATAAATGGCTCACAAAGTGAATAGGATAAACTATTAGGGACTTTGGTCTAGACTGTTGTGCTCAGCTTGCTGAAACGAGCGTCCTACTATGAAATTTTTGTATCATTTAATGTGCAATGTTAATAGAATCACAGAATCACAGAGTTGGAAGGGGCCATACAGGCCATCCAGTCCAACCCCCTGCTCAATGCAGGATCAGCCTAGAGCAGTGATGGCGAACCTTTTAGAGACCGAGTGCCCGAACTGTGACCCAAACCCCACTTATTCATCCCAAAGTGCCAACACAGCAATTTAACCTGAATACTGAGGTTTTATTTTAGAAAAAACAACTCATACATTAACTTAAGATGATCCAAACAAAGTAAGGAAAGCAATCCCAAATGCTTTCTACTTAAAATTATTGGGCAGAGAATTCGACACTTTAATGATGGTCTGGGCCTGGCTGGGGTGATGGCACGCGTGCCCACAGAGAGGGCTCTGAGTGCCACCTCTGGCACCCGTGCCATAGGTTCGCCACCATTGGCCTAGAGCATCCCGGACAAGTGTTTGTCCAGCCACTGCTCAAAGACTGCCAGTGAGGGGGAGCTCACCACCGCCCGAGGCAGCTGACTCCACAACTCCCACTGCAAAAAAGTTCCTCCCAACATCCAACCGGTACCCTCCCGTCCCCAATCTAAACCCATCACTGTGAGTTCCATCTTCCACCACTAATACTTATGCGTATGCTTTGTTTTTGCTTATTTCTGTTTTGAGGTTTCTGATTGATTCTGCAACCCTAATCCTATTGCACTGTGTATTGAATGGCCTCGCATTCAGCATTGACTCACTCTGTAATCCGCCTTGAGTCCAAGTGAGAAAGGCGGACTATCAGCAATGTAAGGTAAATAAATTAATAGGATGCAAGGAGTGTGTCTATGCCATAGGAGGTGCATCTTCTTTCAAAACACTTTCAACTGTTATAAAAACTATTGTCTGTATGCCACTTCGGTTCCCCTTGTGAAAAATGCAAGTGTGGGGTAGTGTTTCAGTGCAGCAGACACTAATCTGGAGAACCGGGTTTGATTCCCCACTCCTTCGCATGCAGCTGCTGGCTTGACCTCGGGTCAGTCATAAGTTCTTTCAGAGGTGTTCTCTCAAGGGCAGTTCTCGAGAGGGCTCTCTCAGCCCCACCTACCTCACAGTGTGTCTGTTGTGGGGAGTGGAAGGGAAAGAAGATTGTAAACCACTCTGAGACTCCTTCGGGTAGGGAATGCCGGGGTATAAACCCAATCTCTTCTTCTTCTACTGCTATGGAGATCCAGGTTTGATTCCCCACTCCTCCTCTACATGAAGCCAGTTGGGTGACCTTGGGCCAGTCACACAGTTCTCTCTGAATTCCCTCAGTCCCACCTACCTCACAAGTTGCCTGTTGGAGGGAGAGGAAGATAAGGTGATTGTAAGCTGCTTTGAGACTCCTCAGGGTAGAGAAAAGCAGGGTATAAAACCCAACTCTTCTTCTCCTCTCCTCTGCCCTTCAGCGGTGCCTGTCCCACTAATTATGGGTGACCAGGGGACCCCTATGCAGACGTGTCCTCAAAGTAGCAGGGAGGCTAATGAAAAACAGGTTTTCTTCCTAGCAGCCTTTTGTGTCTCTGGACTGTTCAGATACTTCTCTTTCTGGTTGATGAAAGGGTGTGTGTGTGTGTGACAAATGGCTGGAAATCAGTTCTTTATTCTCTCACACCCAGCGCTGTTCTGCACTCAGAAGAAGGGAATTAGTTAGCTGCATAATTTTGCAGCATCACTGTCCTTAGTGGTATAGCATTAGAGGAATCAGAAAATTAGCAGCTTGGAGAGGAGAGTAACATAGCCAGCAATTTGGGAAATGAAGATGTGTTCACACAGCGGAAATTGTTGACATATTAAAAGGCAGATGAATTTTAAAAACCCACGTTTTCCCTGGAGCATTATGCTAGAGCCAGAAATGTCCCAGCCTTGGAAGTATGAAACCTTTTCTGCATAGAGGCTTGAGTAACATAGCCAGCAATTTGGGAAATGAAGATGTGTTCACACAGCGGAAATTGTTGACATATTAAAAGGCAGATGAATTTTAAAAACCCACGTTTTCCCTGGAGCATTATGCTAGAGCCAGAAATGTCCCAGCCTTGGAAGTATGAAACCTTTTCTGCATAGAGGCTTGGGCGGCACATCTCCCCATTTCTGCCATAAAACAGAATCAGAGGTGTTGTGAAGACCAGTGTGAGCGCATCACCTTTATAGAGATAAAATTGAATGTAAATGTGGCAGAGGGGAAAATATGTATCCTTAGTTGTCAAACTTATAAACCCACTTTCCACTTACAAGCTCAGAGGACCAGGGATTTTCCTGGCTGAGTTCGAGTTCCAACCGGTTCACTTTGTGCCCAAGCAGGGAATCAGACTCCAATCTCCCTGGTTTAAGCTGAGCCCTGTATCTACTAGGTGGGGGCTGTGGCTCAGTGGCAGAGCATCTGCTTTGCATGCAGAAGGTCTCCAGTTCAATCCCTGGCATTTCCAGTTGGACGGCTCAGGTAGTAGGTGATGTGTAAGACCCTGATGCTGGGAAAGATTGAAGGTCAAAGAAGACGGGGACGGCAAAGGATGAGATGGTTAGACAGTGTCATAGATGCAACGAACATGAAATTGAGCAAACTTCAGAGGACGGCGGAAAACAGGAGGGCCTGGCGAGATCTTGTCCATGAGGTTGCGAAGAGTCAGACTCGACTGTGCGACTGAACAACAAAATCACTTAGTGAATATTTCAGCCCTTCCTCCCAGGATAAGAGGTCTAATGTTCTGAGAGTCAATTACGCTTGCACCAAGAAAAAACAGAACTGAGGATGGTAGTTCTAACTAATACAGTAGAAATGTGTGTCTTGTCAAAGGTAATTGATTAAGCTACATCTCGAAATACCTATGGACCACACAATAGAAAGCTTATTAACAAAACTATTGAGGCTTTAATTACAGTTCGATTTTGGAACTGTGATGACTCCCTTCTGCCTTGTCATTACACACACAGGCATTTTATATCTAAAAACAGCTATTTTGACATCTCTTCTATGGATGAATGCACATGAACATTTAACATTTCTATTTGTATTGTATTTCATTAAATCTGCTCTCGCAGTTCACAGTTAAATTTGAAGATCTCTCCTTTTGCCTTTCTGCACTCTGCAAGTTTCCTGCCTCTTCAATGACTTGGGACAGTTTGACAGAGGTGTCTTTTTCTTTTCCAAGAACACACAGTTGTCAATGAACAGGAGCCTTTGTTTGCACAGAACCTCCATGGGCTCACTCACTAGCATTCCCACGTAGCTTTAGATCAGCTCCAATGCAAGGTCAGACCAATGCACAAAATGGGTTCTTACTAAGTACTTCTTCGCTGTGGAAGACAAAGCTCTAGCTGTACTGCCACAACTCATTTGCTGTACTACAGCCTTTATGCTTGGATTGGTTTAAGGGTTATAGTTCAATACAGATGAACTATAATTTCTAAACCATTCTAAGCATTACCGAAGCACAAGTATCATGTATTTTAGTATGTGCTTACTTCACTTCATCTCTTCAATTTTTTTAAGAACTTGATAGTAAGTGTGCTTTCCTTTAAATTTACGCAAAATACACTGAAACAGACATTTATCACAATTAAGAAAATAGTATTTGGCATAAACATTCCTTTAGTAAACTACATATCCTGGAGATCTTTCTGAAACGAATTAGAAATTAAACAGAGAACATCCTGTTTATTATTGATGCAATCAATGAAGTGGGGAGCTGACAGAAATGTCACTTCTACTTGTTTTTACAGTACGGATGAATGTATACAAACACTTAATATTTCTATTGTATTTCACAAGTTGCTCCCACAAAACCCACTTCACAACTGCATTTGAAACGAGAGCCTTTTGTGCTTCTGTAGACTGTAAATTTGCTGTTTTAAACACTGTGAGCTGCCACAAGTGTGGTGAAGGCAAGGTAAGGAAAGGAAAAAAGAAGACAAGGACAAAGATAGGAGGAAATAAACAGTAACAGAAAAGGCATGTTCACACAAACCCCTCTTTCCACTGAGTATGATATCCCGTCACTGCCCCTGTGCTATTTCCCAGTGCACAACCTTTACATCAAACTCTTGCCAATGGCATATCTGGTAGAAGTACATGAAGGGATAGATCCTTGAGTGGATTTGGAATACAAGCAAGGCAAAAGACAAAACCAAGATTATCAGGAGATTCAGGATCTGCATTTCAGCATCCATTATTCCCAAAGGGAGAGCTTGACCCATTCAGTAGTTCATGGGACACTTGAAGGAGGTTATGAGACTTGCCTATATCTTCCCTGTACACCAATTTTATCTCCCACTCTGCACCGCAGATTAGATTACCTGGAGGGAGCGTATCAGTACCCCTATAAGTATGCCACTTTGATCAGAACACAAATATGAAAGACAGATAAGCAAGCAAGCAAGCAAGCAAAGAACCAACTGTGTATGTGTTCCTCTCTCATGCATGCACATTCCTTCTTTGGATCCTAGTCCCTGTCTTTATTTGTAACAGTATTCATTACCCAAAACTGGCTCTAGGTCTCCGTGTGCATTGGCAAGAGGCCAGCAATGATCACCCTTTCCTCCCATATACAACCAACAGTCAGATACCCACAGGAAACATACAGACATAAAACACTTGGTCATGCATACACACCAGAAACGTATGTGCACACAACAACCTTTCTCTGTATACATATAACAGACAAGAAATCCTACAAAGTGAGCTGACTGACAAAACTTTGGGCTGAAATAAATTTTATTAGTTTTCAAGACACGACCAGACTCTTGCATACAGAAAGACAGAGCCACACTCACCCATGCAAAGTAGGAAGCCCAGTTATCATAGTACAAATATATAATGATAGTATTCAGAATCTACAAACCCAACAGAAATAACTCTACTACCTACTGGTATTTACAACTAATAGTGCCATCCTAAGCAGGGTACATCATTTGAGGGCCACTGACTTCAATGGGCTTAGAGAAGGATGTACCTCTGTATAGGATTGCACTGTTAGTTTCTTCCAGCATCCAAGGACACTTCTTAGGCTCTCCCATTCCAAGCACACATTCACCCTGGCAAAGAATGCCTGGATGTCACTATTCTCGGGGCTTTTCTCCCATAATTACGCCAGCAGCCCAGAAGCAGCCATCAGTCTTCCAACTGACAGCTCATTGCAGTTCACAGTGTCAGCTGACTAACACAAACTAATGAAGCAAAAGGTGAGGAGGAGGGAAGTCAAATTCTGCTCCTGGCAGGGAACACTCCTGGCTCCATCAGCTGAACATGAGCATGGTATGTGGGAGTGCATTGTTATGAAATGACAGTTGTGAGCAAGAGAAAACAGCTACATACCCAGACAATTTTCTATTTCACACTGAATTGGTGATAACTCTGTATTGCTCTTTCTTTGGAAGCCAACAATTTTCACATTTGGATCATTCAACAACTTACAAAAAAACCCTCCACAAACACAATGGCTTTTTATTTTTTCTATGAATGACTTTGTGCAGCCCAGAAGCATTTAGTCTTTACAGGCTTCATTTTACATTTAGACATTATATGCTTCTGTCTATCCGCCATAATTCCCAAACAAAGTGCTAGGAGCATTAGTATGCTGCAGGAATACAATTAGTGTGCTGCAAGAAACTGATTAAATGACACAATTTAAGTTTCCCATGGGCGAAAGCACCCACCCACAGAGGAGTCTACCCACTGCATCTCTGCATGATTTATGATTCTGACTTGCCTCGTTCCAAATAGCCTCTCCTTGGGGGCGTGTAATTGTGCTGTGTCTTTACATGAGGCATGACTGGGTTATTCAACTGCCTGTGATGCAAACAGTAACCATGGGGTATCATTTAATTTGTTTATTAAAATGTTTACATGGCACTCTTGGCATGGCACACTCCCAAGGAAACATCCAAAATATTGAACTGGCTGGCAGGCAGTGGGCAGGGTATGGCAGCCAACTCCCACACCTGCCATTTAGGTGGCCACCTTGTGTCATCTCATTATAGAGCTGCCCCTAGTTGAGACAGCATACCATATTCCAGGTGCCACCACAGAAGAAGCCCTAAATCTGGCACCTACCACACTTTGTTTCAGGGCGTTCCGAGGCGCTCCTTTAAAAGACGGCCACGAAACCCGTGACTTCTCCTCCCGGTCCTTACCTGCACGCCCCATCCCTGCGGGCGCCGCCGACGTCGGAAAGGAACTGCTCGGTCCACCAGGAGGCAGAGCGCGGGTCGCTTTCCTCTCTCGCTCGCTTGGCGCTTCTGTTCTCTGACCGTGTCCCTCTCGCAGCCCGGGCGTGTGTTTGCCGCGCTCTCTCTCTCGCTGTTTTGCGCTCCCCCCATTTGCTCCAGAGGAGAGGCCAGCCGTGGGTGTCTCTCTTCGCTCTGCCTTCTCCACAGATTCCCTAGCCGAGGACTGCAGCAGTCGCCGTCGGATCGCCAGCAGCACCCGGGGAAAGACGCCCAAGGGTTTTGGATACTAAGCTCTGGGCTGTTTGTGGAAAGGGGGACCCTCTTTTTTTGTCTCCTGTGCACCACTTCTCCTTGGAGAGGTGGAGGGAGGGAGGGAGGGAGGGAGGTAGAGAGAGAGAAAGCCCCCCCTCTACCATGGGATGGATGCCCTGTGCGAACACAGCTACTGCTCGCTGGCAGCGAGCATGAAAGAAGCCGGGACGACGGGGGAATTCCCGGACTTCTCCCCCAGCCTTTGGGAGGACAGGCAATGGGGCAACCTCAGCAACGAGTCCCTGCAGGACCTTTCCATGAGCTTCGCCAACCTGGACCGGGCCGACGGGCTCCAAGGGGCCGGCTGGATCGTCCTCCGCATCCTCATCTCCATCGTCTACTCGGTGGTGTGCGCCCTCGGCCTGGTGGGCAACCTGCTGGTCCTCTACCTGATGAAGAGCAAGCAGGGCTGGAAGAAGTCCTCCATCAACCTCTTCGTGACCTGCCTGGCCGTGACGGACTTCCAGTTCGTGCTCACCTTGCCCTTCTGGGCTGTGGAGAACGCCCTGGATTTCACCTGGCTCTTTGGCAAGGCCATGTGCAAGATCCTCTCCTACGTGACGGCCATGAGCATGTACGCCAGCGTCTTCTTCCTCACCGCCATGAGCGTCGCTCGGTACCACTCGGTGGCCTCTGCCCTGAAGACCAAAAGGCAAGGGGGGCTCTGTGGGGGCTGCTGGTCGGCCAAGTGGCTCTGTGTACTCATATGGACCGTCGCCATCCTGGCTTCCCTCCCCCACGCCATCTTCTCCACCACCTCCACCATCATGAACGAGGAGCTCTGCCTGGTCAAGATCCCCGACAGCCAGGGGAACAACACGCCGTTTTGGCTGGGGCTGTACCAGTCCCAGAAGGTGCTGCTGGGCTTCGTCGTGCCGCTGGGCATCATCACCCTTAGCTACCTGCTGCTCGTCCGCTTCATCAGCGACAGGCACGTGGGCGCCAGCTCCTGCGGACCCAGCACCAAGCGCCGGTCCAAGGTGACCAAGTCGGTGACCATCGTGGTGCTGTCCTTCTTCCTCTGCTGGCTGCCCAACCAGGCCCTCACCGCCTGGGGTGTCCTCATCAAGCTCAACGTCCTGCACTTCAGCCACGCTTACTTCCTCTCTCAGGCCTACCTCTTCCCCATCACGGTGTGCCTGGCCCACTCCAACAGCTGCCTCAACCCCATCTTCTACTGCCTCATGCGCAAGGAGTTCCGCAAGGCCCTCAAGAAGCTGCTCTGGAGGATCACCTCGCCCTCCCTGACCACCATGCGCCCTTTCACGGCCACCACCAAGCCGGAGCAGGAGGAGAAGGCGTCGCACGCCCTGATGCCCGTTCGCTCTGGGCACGATTCCCCGGCAGCCGTCGCTGCTCCGGCCATGCCGGCCACCGTGTCCGACATTATCTCTTATCCCCCGGGTGTGGTGGTGTACAGTGGCCACTGTGACGTCTTGCCCACTGGCGGCTCTGCTGAGACTCACTGTTAGACTTCAAGGTTGGCGTTTATGAGACTGTCCCTATCTGTCCCCAGGGTTGGATGACAGGTATCTATGCACCGGGGGACATGCCTGTTTTACGGGGAGCAGGATGACGGGTGTGTAGGGTTGTGCCCTTTCGGTTGTTGCATTCCTGGAGGAGAGGAGGAGAAGGAAAGGAGAATGCACACAGGACTGTGCTGTAACACAGGGACAATAGCCATAGCCCGGCGGTTTGGGAGAGGTTTCCCCAGTACCAATGCTGTCAAGGGAAGCGAGGTCAGTCAGACAGAGGAGACAAAGGAGGTGTTCTTTCAGGACTTCCCTGGACACTTGCTTGTCTCAGGATTCCCCCCCACACACACTATTTGCAGTGGGGTAAAGGGGAAGACTAGGTTGGAGCTATCCCTGATGAAAGTAGGTGCCTTTTAATATACAGGAACCACCCTTAGATGGTCCGATTCCAGTGGGAAAGGAAGTACAGGGACCATTCCTGGAATATCCCTAGGAGTGGAGGGTGTTGATTGCATCCTTCCTAAAGGCAGCAGGGAAGGGACTAAGGGTGAGACCAGAAAGAGCAGATCTGTGAAGCTGCCGAACTCCGGCAGCAGGCAGAAATATCTGAAGGACAGTCAATCTGGAGCAGCTAGAGATGGAGCAGCATCCTCACATCGTTTTCTGTGATAATATTCAATTAACAAAACCGAGGAGGACATCTGGGACCCAGAAGCTGTAGTGTGGAGTGGGTTGGAAAGGACGAGAGGTCAGGTGGGAGTGCAGATTTGGCTTCAGAGGGGCTGTGAAGAATCCAGGAACTATCAGGCTCGCCTGGGCTGTATCTGATCAAAGGTCTATCTTGTCTAGCATCCTATTTTCAAAAAACAGACAGCTGGATTCTTCTGAAACCATAAATGCAAGGCACAAAGGAAACAGTCAGTCCTGTCATTGTTTTTTTTGCCACGTCCCCAAGCACTTATCATTTAGAGGTAGACTGCCTCTGAGGACGGAGGCTTCACTGGCTCTCGTAAGTAATATAGCCACTGATAGATCTGTTGTTCTTGGGGTTGTCTAACATCTGTGCACCTTGGGGAGAAAAGAAGCCTGCATCTTTTAAAACAGATCAATCTGTATTTTTTTTTTCTGGGAACAGGTTCTGGAAAACGTCTTTTCTCCATTGCATTTTTCCCCCTGCCCCTCTGGAGTTCCGAATTATCCAGAGTACTCCTTTGTTGTTAAAACGGTGAAGACCAACCAGGCTTTTCATTTAAGCAACAGGATTTTGCTGTTAAGGTCCACTTTTCTTTCTTCTACAGATCGTTTTGGGAAAATCCTAGCACTTATGTTGCTGCTATGCAAGCGCTGATTTACTGCCCCAACCTTCATTTTTAGGTAACACTTGGCCATTATTGTACTAATCCAAAGGGAGCTGGGCTTTCACCAAAAGGCAGATTATCATCTCATAGTAGTATTAGTGAACATGCTATGCCTTTAACGTGACAGGAAGAAAATAGACTGAGTTGATGTTCCAGGATCAGGCACAAGGAGATGATTCGAGACTGAAAGTTTTGTGTTAGATATTCTGTTAAGTGTCAAGAGATACAGCCTTGTTCCTTATTAAAGCATTCTGCTCTAGTCTCTGTAAAACATTATTGTTACTTCATCCGCCAGCAAGCATTGCTTGAAAAGGTTCAGTCATTCTGCTGCCCATTTTAAAGGCAGCTTCGGTACTAAAACTTCTGCAAAGGGGACTTCTGTGCTTGTGTCTTTGTACCTAGAATTTAGGGCCAGGAGGCTCCAATCTTGTTCAACCTGGAGAGACTTTGGGGATTTTAAGAAAGGGCAGTGGGAATCACTGCAAAACAGCAGCCATCAGTGGGGCAATCCTAAACCATCACTCTTCCCCATGCATATCTTTAAAAATAAAGTTTCAATTAAGGGAAATGTTTAGCAATGAATGTGGAAAGAAAATGGATTCTGGGGTCTGTAGGAGGTCAAGAAACCTGTCAGATGATGTTTAGGGAGGGGCTGTGGCTCACTGGTAGAGCATCGGCTTGGCATGCAGGAGGTCCCAGGTTCAATCCCCGGCATCTCCAGTTTTAAAGCATCAGGTAGGAGGAGATGTGAAAGGCCTGAGACCCTGGAGAGCCACTGCCAGTCTGTGTAGCCCTTACTGACTTGGATGGACCAAGGGTCTGATTCTGTGTAAGGCAGATTCATGTGTCCATGTGTTGCCCAAGCTTACTAATTTGAAAAGAATTGTGCTGGGTGGACTCAGATAACATCTGCAAGTGTTTGTGGGATTAGAGGTTCTGGGAGGGGAATCCAGTTAAAGCCAGTGGTGCGGAGTCCATAAAGGAAGGGGAGTGGGAAATTCACGGAATACGGGGCTATCAGTGCCTGCTGGTTATGATTTGAAGGCTGCAGACCGGAAGATCAGTAGCTCAGCAGTTCGAGAACCTAGTGCTGCGTGACGGAGTGAGCTCCCGTCTCTGACCCCAGCTCCTGCCAACCTAGCAGTTCGAAAGCAAGAAACTGCAAGGAGATAAGTAGGTACCGCTTCAGTGGGAAGGTAACAGCATTCCGTGCGCCTTGGCATTAAGTCATGTCTTCGGACAGCGCTGGCTCTTCGGCTTGGAAACGGAGATGAACGGCTTAGAATCGGATTCGACTGGCTTTCGAGTGAGGGAAACCTTTACCTTTACCTTTTTCCTTCCCTGTATCCCCATTCTATGGTGGCCCGTCTGGCACCAGCCAGAGCCCAAGCCTGTTCCATTGTGGAATGGGCTCCATAAAGAGGTGAGGGGGGGGGGCTCCTTGGAGATCTTCAGGAGGTGGTGTGAGGCCTGCCTATTGGCCAGGGCCTTTGAGAAGGTTTGAATGGCAGGCACCTTTTAAGGTGGGTTAGGGGGAGAGATTTGGGTTTATTGTATTTTGGTTCTGATTGTTTTTTAACGATGACTGTAAGCTGCCTTGAACCACAAGGAAAGGCGGGATATGTGTTTTAATTAATAAGTAATAAATATGGGTATCTGCTCCTTCCAGGACCAGAGACAGCGTGCCTCTTAATATTGGATGCTGGGAGGACAGGTGAGAGGAGGCTGTTGCAGCCGTCCTGCTTGTGGGCTTACCCTAGAGGCTGCTTGGAGGACAGAATTCTGGGCTAGATGGGCCTTTAGAAACACAGAAACATAAGGCTGGAAGGGACCTCAAGGGTCATCTTGTCCAACCCCCTGCACAATGCAGGGAGTTCACAGCTACCTCCCCAGTGACCCCTGCTCTGTGCCCAGAGGAAGGCAAAAACCTTCCAGGGTCCCCGGGCCAACCTGGCCTTTGCTGTGATCCAACATGGCTCTTATGTTCTTAGAAAACAACGTACAGCAGATTTTATTTGGGGTGTGTGTGCATGAGCTCAGTGGCATTTAGGCTTGCATTGCATGACTTCGTGGTCATAAGAACATAAGAGATGCCAATGTTGGATCAGGCTAAAGGCCCATCCAGTCCAGCACTCTGTGTCACACCGTGGCCAGAAATACCAGTGCCATCAGGAGGTCCACCAGTGGGGCCAGGACATTAGAAGCCCTCCCACTGTTGACCCCCCCCCCCAGCACCAAGAAGACAGAGCATCACTTGCCCCAGAGCCCCTATCTGTACCTTGTGGCTAATAGCCACTGATGGACCTCTGCTTTGCTTTCTTCTGTGTTGTCTACTTTTGAGGATTTGCTCCTTTGGCTATTTCTCTCTCTCTGCCACCGTGAAGACTAATACATTTATTGTGTAGCATAATCCTTCATGAGCTTCAAGCCACAAAAGCTTTGGTTGCTACCCTAAATTAGTTGGTCCTGAAGGTACCACAGAATTCTTTACTGCAGCAGGACACCGTGCCCAGAGTGCAGGCACTAAGGCGGGTGAGAAGGACTCGGATGGAGCCACATCTCCACAGCTCTCTGCCTGAGGAAAGAACAGAATTGCACCACAGGGAGAAGCTGTAGCTTAGTGGAAGAGCATTTGCTTGACACACAGAAGGTCCCAGGTTCAATCCCCTGCATCTCCAGTTAAAAACAGTGAGGCAGTAGCTGATGTGAAAGACCTTTCTCTGCCTAAGACCCTGGAGGGCAATGCCAGTCTGAGTAGACAATACTGACCTTGAGGGACTAAGGGTCTGATTCAGTATACAGCAGCCTCCTATGTCATATGTCACTAATAAAGCAGCTAGCATGGTAATAAACGCAACAGCATTTCAGAGTAGACACACGGCAGAGGTGAAGCATCCATCTTGAGGGTGGTGGGAAGAAAACTGATTGGCAAAGGATCTATTAACACCTAGAGGAGTATCTCAAGAACCAGGGAGGGGCCGTGGCTCAGTGGCAGAGCATCTGCTTTGCAAGCAGAAGGTTCCGGGTACAATCCCTAGACAGGCAGAGCCGGTGATGTGAAAGACCTCTACTGAAATCCTGAAGAGCCACTACTGGTTAGAGTAGACAATACTGATAATGTACGATAAGAAGAGACTTGGTGGACCAGGGTAGTGGTCCATCTAGTATTCTGTTTCACACTGTGGCCAACCAGATGCCCTGGAGGGCCAACAGACAGGCTATGGAGGCCAAGGCCTTCCACTGGAGCAGCCTCCTGGCATTGGTATTCAGAGGTTTGCTGCCTTTAATCACTCTGACTAGTAGCCACTGATGGACCTATCATAAGAACATAAGAGAAGCCAATGTTGGATCAGGCCAATGGCCCATCCAGTCCAACACTCTGTGTCACACAGTGGCCAAAAATACCAGGTGCCATCGGGAGGTCCACCAGTGGGGCCAGGACACTAGGAGCCCTCCCCCTGTTGCCCCCCCCCAAGCACCAAGAATACAGTGCATCACTTGCCCCGGAGTCCCTGTCTATACCTTATGGCTAATAGCCACCAATGGACCTCTGCTCCATATGCTTATCTAATTCCCTCTTGAAGCTGTCCATGCTTGTAGCCACCGCCACCTCCTGTGGCAGTGGAGTCCATGTGTTAATGACTCTTTGGGTGAAGAAGAACACATGAAGCTGCCTTATACTGAAGCAATCTCTTGGCCCGTCAAAGCCAGTGTTGTCTACTCAGATCAGCAATGGCCCTCCAGTGTCTCAGGTGATGGTCTTTCACATCGCCTGCTATCTGATCCTTTAACTGGAGATGTTGGGGACTGAACCGGAGACCTTCTGCATACCAAGCAGATACACTGCCACTGACCGATGGCCTCTCCCCATGAATCTGTGTAATCTCGTTAAAATTATCTATGCTCATGGCCATCACTACATCTCCTGGCAGAGAATTCAGCTCTTTGAGTGAAAACCTTGATTTTCTCTGTTCTGAATCGATAGCCAGTCAATGTCATTGGGTGGCCCTGAATTCCATGGCAGAGGAAGACAAAGCTTTCTCTAGCCATTTTTTCTACCCCATGCATAATTTTATCTCTGTCACCAGGGGCTTGACTTAGTACAAGGCAGAGTCATGCATTCATAAGTAGTATGGTGGCTAAGAGACTTTGGCCCCAATCCTAAGGGTATTTTCCCAGGAGTAAACCCTACTGAATAATATGGGACTTACTTCTGAACAAGACCGACTGAGGATCGCTCCCTAAGCTTAAAAAACCAGGTCATTCCCAGTTTGGATTTTACTTCTACCTTATTAGTCATGTTGTAATTCTGGTAGCAAATCTTAGGCTTCCCTTCTAGTGTGTGGGTGGCTCACTGTGTATGAATTTTGTGGTGGAAACAGTAATTGGGAAGACTTCTGCCTTATCCAAGTCATTATTTTTCTGCTTTGTTCCCATTCTGCAAAATACTGTGATACTTAAACTGGTCTGTTTGATAGGTATGTTGTGAAGAACAGAAACAATGTATGGGACACGCTTTGCATGCCGTAAATGTTAAAGGCTTCATGGGGCTCTTTGCCTGGAGCTGAATACGGCACATAGATATCTGGCGCTCAGATCCACAGACTGCTCTTACCAATTTGTTTGGTTTGGACCCCACTGGAAATAGTCACTGATTGGCTTGCCCCCCCCTCCGTCCTGCTGCAGCCCCCAATCCCACCCATGCCACTCTTGGGGAGTGGAGGATGCCCAGAAACATCCTGAGGGCATTGGAGGTCTATGGCAGGAGTGGGGAATGAAGCAAAAATCGCCCCCTCCTTCTACCACCACCACCACCAATTGTCCTGTGGTAACAATGGGACAATCGGGATGGCCTATTATAAAGATCTAGCCACAATACTGTGACGGATCGGTACCGCTGAAGCGTAACATCTATAGGGCAATATCTGTAGGTCACCATCTTGATACGACTAACTGGGTAACATCACTGAGCACTTTATTGTTGTTAAGAATGTTGTTTTATTCTGTTTTTAATGTTTTATATTGGCACATGTTGCCCTGTTTGTGAACCGCCCTGAGCCCGTTCTTGGGGAAGGCGGGATAGAAATATAATAAATGAATAAATAAATAAAATTAGCAGGAGTTTTCCACTGGTTGCAACTGGGGATGCCAATAGTCCGGAGGGAAAAAAGTTCTTTCCCTTTAATAGAGACTTAAAGGTAAAGGTTCCCTTGCTCGAAAGCCAGTCGAATCCGACTCTAGGGTTGCGGTGCTCATCTCCGTTTCAAAGCCGAAGAGCCAGCGCTGTTCGAAGACGTTTCCGTGGTCATGTGGCCGGCATGACTAAACACCAAGGCGCACGGAACGCCGTTACCTTCCCACCGAAGTGGTACCTATTTATCTACTTGCAATTTCTTGCTTTCGAACTGCTAGGTTGGCAGGAGCTGGAACTAGAGACGGGAGCGCACTCCGTCATGCGGCACCCGGGTCTCGAACTGCTGAACTACCGACCTTCCACAGCCTGCAGTTCAGCGTCTTAACCACTAACCACTTGAACCACCGCAGCTCCTTAATAGAGACTTAATAGGATGTTATTTACCAGATGACATCATTTACCTCAGTTTCCACACATTAAATTTCTATTAATGGGGCAAAACATTTTCTCCCCTCCAATCTGCTGGCAACCCATTGTCAGAACCACAGATTGTGCCAAAAATGCTACCATCTTTCCATTTCTCTCCTCATTCAGACGCCTCTTTCTCCGCCATCTTCCCCTCTCCACCTTCCTTCCCTCCGTCCACTGCTTCTTCCCACAAGGAACAAGGAGAGACCAGGATAGCTGTCCCAGTCTCCTTGGAGGAAGGATGAGGCCCGCCCTGAGTCTCAGCGGGAAAGCCAGGCAATAAATGACATAAATAAATACGTACAAATCATATAAGAACATTTGCTCTCTGCTCTGTTACCTCAGCCATCAAGGGGCAGCTTCTTTCTGCTTCCAGTCCTAAGCCCCGCCCCCAAGCTTCCTGTACCCCACTTGGGTAGCAGTAGCCTTGGGCCCCTGGGCCCACCAAGGCCCACCGTGAAATAGGCTTACCAGCTCCAGGCTGGGAAATACCTGGAGATTTTGGGGGTGGAGCCTGTGGAGGGTGGGGTGTGGGGAGGGGAGGGACTTCAGTGGTGTATAAATGCCATAGAGTCCACCTTCCAAAGCGGCCATTTTCTCCAGGGGAACTGATCTCCGTTGTCTAGAGATAGGGTTGCCAGCTCTTACCGGGCTCTTTTTGTAGCAGGAGCTCCTTTGCATATCAGGCCACACACCCCTAGTGTAGCCAATCCTCCAAGAGCTTACAGAGCTCTTCTTACTGGGGCTACTGTAAGCTCTTGGAGGATTGGCTACATCAGGGGTGTGTGGCCTAATATGCAAAGGAGCTCCTGCTACAAAAAGAGCCCTGCTACCTGGAGATTTGGGGGGCGGAGCCTGAGGAGTGCAGGGTTTGGGGAGTGGAGGGACTTTACTAGGGTCCAGTGCCACAGAGTCCACCTTCCAAAGTGGCCATTTTCTCCAGGTGAATTGACCTCTGTTGCCTGGAAATCAATCGTAATCCCAGGCGATCTCCAGCCACCACCTGGAGGTTGGCAACCCTATCTGGAGACCAGTTGTAACGGCAGGAGGTGAGCAACCCTCCTGTGAAAGCAGAGCCTATGGCAGTCAGCCAGGGTTGGCAAGGGTGGAACTCTTCACCACGGGAACTAATGAAATATAGATGTCTGCTTTCCAAGAAAAGCGATGCCTGGGGTGACAGATACTACTCTAGATACATGCCGACCGTGCTGAGGGGAGTTTTCCATCAGACATAATCACTACTTGTTGAAAATGTGCTGTTATGTGGACAGCTCTTCTAGGAACCGAAGGACACAGGTCACGAGAGAAAATAATTGGTACTGTAGTGTACTTGCCTAATACCTAACATTCTTCAAAATCTTTTCAAAACCTATTCTCCTCACTCACTCTCTCTCTCTCACACACACACACAGGGAGAAAAGTCAAGAGCCTTTTGTCCTAGATATCTCTCCTCCCTCTCTCTCTCTCTCTCTCTTTTTTGCAGCAGTGTGTGTGGGGGGATAACATTTCATTTCCTTTTGCCAATATTTTTACACCCTTCTTGTTCAGAAGGTGAGCCTGTGGATTTTGGACCACACACTTTAAGAACATAAGAACGTAAGAGATGCCAATGTTGGATCAGGCCAAAGGCCCATCCAGTCCAACACTCTGTGTCACACAGTGGCCAGAAATACCAGGTGCCATCAGGGGGTCCACCAGTGGGGCCAGGACATTAGAAGCCCTCCCACTGTTGACCCCCCCCCCAAGCACCAAGAAGACAGAGCATCACTTGCCCCAGAGCCCCTATCTATACCTTGTGGCTAATAGCCACTGATGGACCTCTGCTCCAGATGCTTATCTAAATCCCTTTTGAAGCCGTCCATTCTTTTGTGAAGGATGTCTCTAAAGGGAGGCTCAAAGCTGTTGTGAAAGAGTTTGAAAAGGAGGTGGTAGTGAGCTCCTGTCTCTGGTCCCAGCTCCTGCCAAGCTAGCAGTTCGAAAGCAAGAAATTGCAAGTAGATAAATAGGTACCGCTTTGGTGGGAAGGTAACAGCGTTCTGTGCCCCTCGGCATTTAGTCGTGCCGGCCACATGATCACGGAAATGTCTTCAGACAGCGCTGGCTCTTTGGCTTGGAAACAGAGATGAGCACTGCCCCCTAGAGTCGGATTCAACTGGCTTTCGGGCAAGGGAAACCTTTACCTTTTAAGTCCTTAAACTGCATCCCTTGGAATAAATCCTTTGGAGGCACTACAACTCCCCTGCCAAAGGCAGTTTGAAGTGATCGAGGATCTGGTCCTACGTTATTGCTAGGGCTGCCAACCTCCAGGTGGGGCCTGGAGCGCTCCCGTTATGACAACTGGCCTCCAGGAGACCAAGATCAGTTCCCTTGGGGAAAATGGCAGCTTTGCAGGGTGGAATTGATGGCATTATACTCTGCTGAGATCCTTCCCCTTCCCAAAACCTGCTTTCCCCAGGCTCTGCCCACCAAAATCTCCAGGTATTTCCCAACCCAGAGCTGGCAACCCTAATTATTACAGCTGGTTTGTAGCTTGATATGTCCAGACAGACCTGTCCTTGTTCCAGCTTGCAGCAAAGCTTTGTTCTTGGACTGGAAGCTCTGTCCTCTAATTCCAGGTGTGCATGGACTGACTTTTGTAACCCAGTGCAGGAGGGAATGCACTCTGTTCATGAACAGAGGCACTCCCATTTATGTGCCCAAAGCTGAGACTTACCATACAAAATAGTTTCCAGGGTAAAGCCTTGCTGAGCCCTTGTTTGATTAAAAACGCTGCCACTGTCTATACATTGTGTACGTGCGTCTTACAGTGTGTGTTAGAAATCTGATGAATGCTGACATTTACTAATAAAAGTATCTATCAAGGAGCGAAGGGGCAAATGTCAGAAATGTGTGATATTTACCAGTAAATATCAAAGTCAGCTGAATGCCTGCAATAAAACTCATATATATTCCATACCATGGATGTAAATGTCAAAAGTAAAACAAAAACAAAAAACTCTCACACACCTGGCATAAACATTTCTGATGTTTTCCACTTGGGTCTCCCCAAATTTTAAAAATTACCAGTAAATACCAACATTCTCATCAAATTTCTGAAGTTTACTGTTAACACTTATTTGAAGGCAGAGTTAAGGTTTTCAGTTGAAAACTCTGTTTCCTAGACCTCACAAGAACAGAAGAAGAGCCCTGCTGGTTCAGACCAGTGGTCCATCTAGTCCAGCATCCTGTTTCACACGGTGGCCAACCAGTTCCTCTGGAGGGCCAACACCAGGGCGTGGAAGCTGAGACCTTCTCCTGATGTTACCTCCTGGCACTGTTACTCAGAGGCCAACTGCCTCTGGAAGTTCCCTTCAGTCACCATGGCTGGTAGCCACTGATAGACCTCTCTTCCATGAATCTGTCTAATCCCCTTTTGAAGCTGGCTATGCCTGCGGCCATCACTACATCCTCTGGCAGCGAACTCCACATTTTAATCACTCTCTGTGTAAAGAAGTATTTCCTTTTGTCCGTCCTGAATCTACTGAATCTTGTACGACAGTAGTATCACATACATCAATATGTACAACAGTACCACATCACTGTAGCTGTCTGAAACCAGCCTCAGATGCAGTGTGAAACTGGAAAGCTGGATCGGGATGTTGGTGAGAAAAGATCAATGACAAATATGCTCTTTCAACTTTTTTTTCTTTTCCATTTAGGAGACATACTTGAGCTGCATCCTGCAATTATTTGTGGGCCTCGGGCCACAGTTTGACTGCATCAGACATTTAACATATTAACATATTAAGAAAACTAAACTGAAAATTCAAGACAAATCCAGCACTGGAATGGGGAAACCAATCAGAATTCAAATGGAAGTTTTTAAAGTCTAGAACGCTTTTACATTTCATGTTTAGAATTTGAGCGGTACTTGGGGCATGATCCAGCTAAGGCCACCAGCAACTTCTTTTAAGTCCCCATTGGTTTCAGTGGGAAAACAAAGCACCTATTTACATTTCTACCACTGAGATCGATATATCCAAAATGTGTTTTACGAGATTATTTATTTATTTGATTTATACCCTGCCCTCCCCGCCGAAGCAAGCACAGGGTGGGTTTTCCACAAAAGGGCAGGCTTGTGCGAGTTCCTCATTATTGCTGCAGTTGCTGATACCAAAGAAGAGATCACAGTACAGGAAATATATCAGCACAAAGAAATGCTGTGCTGAAATCGACAATGACATGTAATTCTTATGAACATCAATAACAACTTTTGCAATATAGCTCAGGAAATTCTAACATATTCAAGAAAAAGTCCAACATCCTCTATGAGCACCCGGTTTTATACTCATTTCAACAATCTTCCTCAGGACTAGTCCTGTTATGTTAGAAGGTGTCAGCCCCTTGATACAGTTTAACTACTTCTTTTGCTTCCTTCAAATAGGAGCAGCATTAACTTCTTTTTTAATTTCTTCAAATTATTGCAGTTTAACTTCTTTTTCAAATTATCTTCCAGTTCCATTTCAAGTATTTGTACTAGGAGCAAGCCAGTTAGTTAATTTCTTAATCGTAGCAACCAGTCCTCTTTTTTTTTAATCTGGCTAGAAGCCTTCTTATTTCAAATTGACTGGCAAATGCTCTCTATCTCACGTTGCTGGCTCAGTGGCTCTCCAGTAGATTATAGGAGTAATATTTCAGTCTGACTGGCTTGCTCCTAGTACAAATACTTGAAATGGAACTGGAAGATAATTTGAAAAAGAAGTTAAGCTGCAATAATTTGAAGAAAGTAAAAAAGAAGTTAATGCTGCTACTATTTGAATGAAGCAAAAGAAGTAGTTAAACTGTATCGAGAGGCTGACACCTTCTAACACAACAAGACTACGTTCTGAGGAAGATTGTTGAAATGAGTATAAAACCAGGTGCTCATAGAGGATGTTGGACTTTTTCTTGAATATGTTAGAATTTCCTGAGCTATATCGCAATAGTTGTTATTGATGTTCATAAGAATTAAACGTTATTGTCAATTTCATCACATTGTTTCTTTGTGTTGATGCAGCTGCTGATACAGCATAGCAGCAACAGGGATTTCCCATGGCAAGTCTCCCTACACTTCCCCTGCCCCCAAAGTCTACTGGCAGCAACTGTCTTCCCCCACACACACACACACCATTAGGGCTTTCAATGTGAGATGTGTCACCCTTGAATTTCACAGAAACAGATAACAGGGTGCATATGTACACTATAAATCTGTATTGTATTTTTAAAACCAGGTTAACTGTCATGGCTTTATCGAAGAATCAAGGGAACTATACTATGGTGAAGATGTAGGAAATTATCTGTTAGAAAAGGGGTACACAGAAGGTACATTGTGTTTCAGGAGATTTCCAGCCAGCCACTTTAGAGTCTGCTGGTTTAAAAAATGCTGTACTAGGAATATCTTGGTCTGATCTAGTATGACACTTCTTAAAATGATGAACTCTGGGTCAGTGAACACAGATGAGATACACATGAACTCATGAAGCTGCCTTATACTGAATCAGGCCCTTGGTCCAGCAAGGTCTACATCGTCTACTCAGACTGGCAGCAACTTTCCAGGGTCTCAGACAGAGGTCTTTCACGTCACCTACCGCCTGCTCCTCTTTTAATTGGAGATGCGGAGACTGCATGCAAAGCAGAGGCTTTTCCATTGAGCCACAGCAGCTTCCCATATAGTTACTCCTTAACTGTTTAGTGAGCCTGAGCATACACTTTTGCTTTGCAGATTTAAGACACACTGGTACTCCCCTGGGATTTGAATTTAAAAAGTACACTATATAAAACTGGCTAGCTGAGCCCCGTGTTAAGAGATCCTTAGCCCTCCTAATGTTTGCATGAGAGGGAAGGTAAAGGTAAAGGTTCCCTTGCTCGAAAGCCAGTCGAATCCGACTCTAGGGTTGCGGTGCTCATCTCCGTTTCCAAGCCAAAGAGCCAGTGCTGTCCAAAGACGTTTCCGTGGTCATGTGGCCGGCATGACTAAACACCAAGGCGCACGGAACGCTGTTACCTTCCCACCGAAGTGGTACCCATTTATCTACTTGCAATTCAAACTGCTAGGTTGGCAGGAGCTGGAACTAGAGATGGGAGCTCACTCCATCATGCGGCACCCTGGGTCTCGAACTGCTGAACTACTGACCTTCCACAGCCTGCAGTTCAGCGTCTTAACCACTTGAGCCACCGCAGCTCCTATGAGAGGGAAACAGTGGCTTAAATTGGCGTCTATATGCAGAGCTGGCTTGTTCACTAGGCAGACCAAGGTCCTTCCCGCATCTGCCTGCCACTCCGGATTTTCTCAGTGTTTGAGTCAAGGCAACTTAAGTCCACGGCAAAACAGCATCCAAATAACCCGGGGCAACAGCAGGTTGAACTCGGGCTGACCACTGAAGGGAGGTCATGTAATGCAGAATGGGGGAGAAACCCAGAACAAAAAGAAGGTTGAACTTGATTTTAGTGTAGAATTGCTTGGAGGACATCGCGGTGAGCATGGATTAAAAGCAGAGTGGAGAAAGGGTCCTAGGTGACTGCCTAGGGCACCGGGGTGGAGAAGGGCACCAAAAGAATCTCGGGATAGGTTTGGCCGAGTCCTGATCAGCCACAATGGGGGGCAGTGCAGAGTCGCAATACTAGCCCAGCAACCCCCCCCCCCCAGGGGCACCTCATGCTCAGCAGCAGCCCTGGATACTAGGGCATGCTTACCCAGACCACGTCCCCAGCCTCGACAGAGGAAGGGAGGAAGGACTGGCCCCTCAGCTTCACACTGGCTGCCTGGCTAGTGGCCGTAGTTCACTGCCTGCCTGGATCTGCACACATCCAGGTCACTGGGGGGGGGGTTTCCCAAAATCATGACCACCTTGTTGTTGTTCAGTCGCACAGTCGAGTCCGACTCTTCGCGACCCCATGGACCAGCTCCCGCCAGGCCTTCCTGTCTTCCACCGTCCTCTGAAGTTTGCTCAATTTCATGTTCGTTGCATCTATGACACTGTCCAACCATCTCATCCTTTGCCGTCCCCGTCTTCTTTGACCTTCAATCTTTCCCAGCATCAGTATCTTCTCCAGTGAGGGCTCCCTTCTCATTTGGTGGCCAAAGTATTTGAGCTTCAGTTTCAGTATCTGGCCTTCCAGGGAACAGTCAGGGTTGATTTCTTTTAGGATTGACTGCCTAGGTACCAAAAATCCTGTCCACCCACCCACCTAGGGTTTCAGATGTCCTCTTTTTAGAAGACATGTCCTCTTTTTTTTGCGCCCATCCTCTTTTGGGCACTTAAAAAAAAAAACTGATGGAAATGTCCTCTTTTTAGGTTGGAAGGCTAAGAATATTCCTAGTTAGGAGCAATTATCACAGCTTAAATAGAAGGAGGAGGAGGAGGAGATTGGATTTATACCCTGCCCTTCACTACCTGAAGGAGTCTCAGAGTCGCTTACAATCCTCCTTTCCCTTCCCCTACCCATAACAGACACCCTGTGAGGCAGGTGGGGCTGAGAGAGCTCTTTTGAGAACTGCCCTTGAGAGAACAGCTCTGAAAGAACTCGTGACTGACCCAAGGTCACACCAGCAGCTGCATGTGGAGGAGTGGGGAATCAAATCCGGTTCTCCTGGACTAGAGTCCTCATTCCTAAATTTGAGATTTGTCATACTGATCCACTTGTTTGAAGTAGTCAGTCGGGAAACAGGTCCTCTTTCTTGCTTCTGAAAACACGGTAACCCTGCTTTTAGGGGGAAGAATCCATGCCCTGAAATTGTTCCGGCGCAGAGCAGTGGAAGACAGCAGGTGCACCGTCTTTCTCCCACCATCGACTAAAAGTGCCCCCCCCCCCACTGGACAAAGGCAGCCGGTTTCCTTCCAGGCACCCGCTATTTATTGCTCTCTTCCACGTAGCGCACAAAGAAGGCCACGAAGCAGCAGCCGAACAAGGCGATGGCGGAGGCGAAGATCACCACCACCACCACGCTGCCGGCGGCGCTGACCAGGAAGCCCAGTCCCACTCCGACGATGATCTGGGCCAGCTGCACCATGCACGTGAGGGCCGCGCAGTCGATTCCCTTTCCTCGGCTGCCCTCGGAAGCTTCGCTCTGATTCTGAAAGGGAACACAAAAAAAGGAAATGGAGATCTGTGCTTGGCTAATCATCGCCCGTCCAGTTCCCTTGCATCTTGGGCTCCATAATTCAGATAATTTTTTATTTTATTTATTTTATTGTATTGTATTTATACCCCGCCCTCCCCGCGAACAGGCTAATGTACAATCTTGTTTGTTTGTTTAATCCATTTCTACCCTGCCTTTCCCCCCAATGGGCTTACATTCTTCTCGTCTCTTCTCCTCCATTTTACACTCATAACCAGTGTTCCCTCTAAGCTGAGTTAGTGTGAGCTAGCTCACAGTTTTTTAGCCTCCAGCTCACACATTTTTGTCCTAGCTCAGGAAGGATGGCTCCAGAGCAAACGAATTGATGCAGTAGCCAAATCGCTTGCTCACAACTTTAATGCCAGTGGCTGACAAAAAAAATTCTTGCTCACAGGACTCCACAGCTTAGAGGGAACATTGCTCGTAACAACAACCCTGTGAAATAGATTAGGCTGAGAGGATTTGACTAGCCCAAGGTCACCCAGTGAGCTTCCATGTGAAGATGGCTAATAGGATATGAACAGGCTTTGGCAGTTGTGATGTTTAAATGGGGTAAAATACCAGGACATGAATACGATTGTGGTACAGCCCGCCAATCTATTTCCCATTTGTCACAGGAATGTGAGAGTCGTGCTTTTCAGGAAGATGTGAAAAAGGAGAAAATATTGGTTTTATACCACACCCTTCACTACTCAATGGAGTCTCAGAGCAGCTTACAATCTCCTTTCCCTTCCCATCCCCACAACAGACACCCTGTGAGGTAGGTGGGGCTGAGAGAGCTCTGACAGAAACTGCTCTTTCAAGGGCAGCTCTGACAGAACTATGGCTTGCCCAAGGTCATCCAGCAGCTGCAAGTGGAGGAGTGGGGAATCAAACCCAGTTCTCCCAGATCAGAGTCCGCACTCCTAACCACTACATCAGACAGATGGAGCTCTTTGAACTCTCCCCAGCTGCAACTGAGTGGATCGAAAATTTAGATATGAGTATTTAGGGGGGTTGCACAATTGGGCTGCAATCTGCATACCCGTTGTATCAACCTGGTTACATATTTTATATTATTATATGCTTCCTGTGTGGATAAATGAATAAATACACTGGTCCACACATAATTAAGGAGCTGTGGTGGCTCAAGTGGTTAAGACGCTGAACTGCAGGCTGTGGAAGGTCAGTAGTTCAGTAGTTTGAGACCCGGGTGCCACATGACGGAGTGAGCACCCATCTCTAGTTCCAGCTCCTGCCAACCTAGCAGTTCGAAAGCAAGAAATTGCAAGTAGATAAATAGGTACCACCCCAGTGGGAAGGTAACAGCGTTCCGTGCACCTTGGTGTTCAGTCATGCCGGCCACATGACCACGGAAACGTCTTCGGACAGCGCTGGCTCTTTGGCTTGGAAACGGAGATGAGCACCGCAACCCTAGAGTCGGATTCGACTGGCTTTCGAGCAAGGGAACCTTTACTTTTACCACACATAATTACTCTGCAGGGATCTTTTTGGAGGGCTCTGGATAGAGGATCAGGAGCCCCCCCCCCCGTCTTTGTGCAACAACTGCTTGGGCTTTTGGAACGTGAATTTTGGAGTAAAATTGCACTGGACTGATTTCTTATCACTTGTGCATAGGATTGCCACTCTCCAGGTGGGACCTCGATTTCTCCTGAAAGGACAACTGATCTCCAGGCTTCAGAGATCAGTTCCCCTGGAGAAAATGGCTGCTTTGGAGGGGGGACTCGGTGGCATCATACCCAACTGAGGTGCCTCCCCTGGCTCCACCCCCAAATCTCCAGGAATTTCCTAACCCAGAGGTGGCAACTCTAACTTGTGCAGTCCAATGAATAGGCCTCTTTATTTGGACTTTTATCTCACCATATCCCCAGCACCCTGCATAGCTAATTACTAAGGCCCGTCTTCCTTTAATCATGGTGGGAAATGACAAACCGTGTAAATGGACCGAATAAGGAGAAGGGGGAGAGAAACACAAAATAAAACAGGATCTTAAACTACCGAAGCCAACAAGACCAGCAAAAGCCCTGTCCCCACTGACAGTGCAATCGTAAACAGATTTACCAAAGTCAATAGGCTTAGTAGGGTGTAACCGTTTAGGGTTATCATAGAATCATAGAATGTTAGAATTGGAAGGGACCTTTCAAGGTCATCTAGTCCAACCCCCTGCACTCTGCAGGAGCATAGCTGAAAGATAGCCCTACATACCTACAACATACCCGAAAGATGGTCGTCCAGCCTCCGCTTGAAAACATCCAGCAAAGGAGCATCCACCTCCTCCCGAGGTTATCATAGTGCTGTCTCCAATTTATTATTTATGTATCACACGGCAGAGTTACACACAGTGCTTCTGCCAGGATGTTAACTGGAGTGGGTCATCGGGATAGGGTGGCCACTGGCAGGGGATGGGGGGGGTAGGGTTGAGAGATCCAGGTTGAGAAACTCCTGGAGATATGGGGATGGAGCCTGGGGAGAGCAGGGACCTCACTGGGGGACAATGCCATAGAGTCCACCCTTCAAAGCATCCATTTTCTCCAGGGGGACCGATCTCTGTAGAGTTTTCCCCTCAGATGGCTGTGGCCCCGCCCCCAGCGTGCCCGGCGTCATCACGTCACATCCGGCTGACGTGCACGCCGGGGTTCCCCCCGGGGCCCGATTCCGCGGCGGCAGAAATCGGGCCTCCAAAGCGGGGGATTATCCGCCCCCCGGGGGGACTTGGCAGCCCTAAATGAAACCCACAATAACAAAACCCACTATTATACCGTGGCTTTGTCCACTTGGCGAGGGGCAGTTTCTTGGAGGCAGGGCCTATGCTTGGCATACAGAGGGTCCCGGGTCCAATTTTGAGTCAAGGTAGCAGTTGCTAGGGAAGCCTTCTCTGTAACACTAGGGAGTTTTCTGGCCAGTCATGGTAGATGATACCATTCTTGGTGGGCCAGTAGTCTAAGGAAAGTCATAATATGACATCTTCCCATTGCCTCTCATCTGGACTTGGCTGCTTGAGCTTTGTACACATCTAATAGAAGAGTATCTTGGTGGGTCTTAAAAGACCATGCTAATGTACAGCAAGGAAGACCCAAGTATGTATAGATGTGACCTCAAGGAGCTACTCAAGCACGCTAATATGATCCCACTCCTGGGTGAGTTCCTGCCCTCTTCTGAGGTCTGCGGAGGAATTTCTGTAGTATTCAACACTATGTCCCCCACATGAAGATCAGCAGATCCTCATTGGAAAGTTGAATTTTTTACTGATATTAGGGTTGCCAGCTCCGGGTTGGGAAATACCTGGAGATTTGTGGGGGTGGAGCCTGAGGAGGGCGGGGTTTGAGGAGGGGAGGGGCTTCGATGGGGGTATATTGCCATAGAATCCAATGTCCAAAGCAGCCATTTTCTCCAGGTGAACTAATCTCTGTTGCCTGGAAAACAGCTGTAATAGCGGGGAATCTCCAACCACCACCTGGAGGTTGGCAACCTTTTAAGAGAACCTTTTAATCTAATGCTTCGATCGCCAGAGCATCCATTTTCTCCCAGGGGAACTGATCTCTGTAGTCTGGAGGGCTCTTTTTGTAGAAAAAGCCCAGCAGGAACTCATTAGCATAAAGGCCATACCCAACAGCAGGAGCTCATTAGCATATTAGGCCACACCCCAGCATCACATCTTATTCGCATATTAGGCCACACCCCCACGTTACCTGAAGTGTGGTCATCCAGCCACACCCACCTTTTGCTTCTTATTCTCTTTACCTTGTTTGTTCTCAAAACCCAGGGCTTTTTGCATGTTAGGGCACACACCCCTAATTGTAGCCAATCCAAATGAGTTTTTGCTGTTGGGTGTGGCCTATTATGCTAATGAGTTCCTGCTGGGCGTGGCCAACTTGGGAGCCAGCCGGAACTCCGTTCCTGTGTGTTCCTGCCCCAAAATAGCCCTGGCCGTAATTCTGGGGGGTCCCCAGGTCCCACCTGGAGGCTGGCATCCCTACTCCCTACTGGTACCAACTATAAAACACCTCAGGGATTTCTGTATTAAAGAGAGGCACCTGGGCTGTGGTCTCTCACCCCCTTGTTGGATAGCGTTGCTCCCCCCTCCACGGAGATGGGACACACGGGGAGTCAGAAAAGGGACCTGACAGCAAAGAATGTGCTGATGTTATTAACCAGAAAACCGAGATGAAATGTTGGTTCATTCTAACTTACCTCTTCCTCCCTGTGATATTCAGCGATAAGGTTGAACGGTACAGTATATAATGTACTGGACATTACGCCAAAGAGGGAGCACAGAGCCAGGGTAGAATAGATTTTGGGGAAGAGTCCAATAAACCCAGTGCCCAGTCCAAAAAGTAGATATCCAATGAAATAGAGTCCCTTTAATCCTATGTAAGGTAGTAGGGCTTTCTGCAAATCTGTTCAGGGGGGGAAAGATGGAGAAAAAGAGGAGGTTTCATTTTTAAAGGCAGCGATCTTAGTCACGGTTAAGAGTATGAAATGTCTCAGAACTTCTGAAATCATTCCCCCCCCCTTTTAATAAGTAGGGTTGTCGACCTCCAGGTGGTGGCCGGAGAGCCCCCAGAACTACCACTGATCTCCAGGCAACAATAAACCGCTCCCTCTGAAGGAAATGGCTACTTTGGCCATTTCTCTATGGCATTATACCCCGCTGACGTCCCTCTCCAAACTCCACCCTCCCCAGGCTCAGCCCCCCCCAAATCTCCAGGAATTTCCCAACCCAGAGCTGGAAACCCTACTTACAAGTGAAATTATGTGATATTTCAACACCAATTGATAGACTGATCTTATTTGCACCCTGTTGTTTCTCTGAAGAACTCAGACAACCTTATCTCCCTTCCCAGCCAATCATCAACCTACCTTTATTTCCCCCTCACTCTTCAGTTTCCACCCCCCACACACCTGCAGCCTCTCCCGTGCTCTGAAGCCCTGACTACTACGTCACATTGGCTGTCATATAGGGGCCACCTCAGCAGCATATAAGGATACAGAGCCCACCATTTTCTCCAGGGGAACTGATCTCTGCCATCTGGAAAGCAGTTGTAATTCTGAGTGATCTCCAGCCCTCACCTGGAGATTGGACACATTTTACCTCAGAAAAGCAAACTGTTTCGAATGTTAGAGGCAAAAGCCAATCAAGTCGCATATGCAAATGATCTCTGTGGTCCGAGGTAAAGGCCAATGCGGCTGCATATGCAAATAACCTCTGTGTTCTGACTGGCTATGGGGGGGGGGACAGCAAACTGTTTAGAATGTTGGAGGAAAGCAGTTGTAATTCTGAGTGATCTCCAGCCCTCACCTGGAGATTGGACACATTTTACCTCAGAAAAGCAAACTGTTTCGAATGTTAGAGGCAAAAGCCAATCAAGTCACATATGCAAATGATCTCTGTGGTCCGAGGTAAAGGCCAATGCGGCTGCATATGCAAATAACCTCTGTGTTCTGACTGGCTATGGGGGGGGGGGACAGCAAACTGTTTAGAATGTTGGAGGTGAGACTCAAGCAATGCAGCCAGTGGATAGGGACAGATTCTGAGTGACACACCAGGGTGCCAACCAATTCCGGAGCGTATGGAATGTTCTAGAGAAGTGCCACCACCATTCAGCTTTTATATATAAGGAAGATTGGTACACATCTCACTGCTGCTCACTTCTTCAGATCTGAAGAAGTGAGCAGTAACCCACGAAAGCTCACGCCCTACCACAAACTTTGTTAGTCTTTAAGGTGCTACTAGGCAGGTTTCAGTGAGCTATTCCACCCTCAGCATCTCATCTGTAATGTGGGGTGAGTGGAATAACAATGCTGTAAGATCACTGAAACAACATATGTGAAGTCCTTTTAACATTTTTAGGGTCTTTATACTGCTGAGAAACAGTCACATCATCATCGGGCAAGAACTTTTGCCAGATGGCCCCCAAAGTTTTGAGCCTGTGAGCACCTTTGGAATTCTGACCCAGGGCGGTGGGCAAAGCCACCACAAAACACCTGCCGAAGGAAGGCTGCCACAGCTTCCCTTCAGTCACACAGTGAAGATCCCTGTGCTGTGGGGGCAGCTGCTGCTGCCAAAGCAGTGCTCTTGAAAATCTGCACAGCCAATCAAATCTCCAGTGGCTAGTCAGAGGCCTTGCTGGGCAACAGCCCCACTTTGACTCACCCACTTTCTAAAAGAATTTGGCAGGCAACAGGAAAGGTGCCAGAGGCCCTCATGATGCCCACAGGCACCATGTTGGAGAAAGGAGGAGGAGGAGGAGGAGGAGGAGGAGATTGGATTTATACCCTGCCCTTCCCTTGGAGCCTCAACATGGCTTACAATCCCCTTCCCTGCCTCTCCCCACAGCAGATACCCTGTGGGGTAGGTGGGACTGAATGAGCTCTTACTGAGAACTGCTCTTGAGAGAACAGCTCTGAGAGAACTGTGACTGACCCAAGGCCACGCCAACAGCTGCATGTGGAGGAGTGGGGAATCAAACCCAGTTCTCCCAGATTAGAGTCTGCAGTCCTAACCACTATACCAGGGGTGTCAAACATGTGGCCCGGAGGCCAGATCAGGCCCCCGGAGGGCTTCCATCAGTCCCGCAGTGGAACTGGCCATCTCCTGCTTCCAGTTCTGCTGCTGCTGCTGCATCATAACCTGCTTCGCCAGACTCTCTTAATCGCTCGGCCTTTCGTGTTTCAACCTGGGTCCTAGACTCATAACTCTGAGCATGAGATTTCTGTGGTGAATGTCAATAAATCAAAAGTAGGTCTGCATCTTACAGAGCTAATGTTTTAAGCATGTTTTTATTTTAAGTAAGGAAAAAATCTTTGTTTTGCGTCACTTATAAAGTTTATATCTCTGCTACCCGGCATTTATGACACACATGTGGCCCGACCCAACAAGGTCTCATTTATGTCAGATCTGGCCCCCATGACAAATGATTTCGACACCCCAGCACTACACCAAACTGGCTGTGTGCCTCGATGGTACTTACAGGAGTAGAGTGAGGAAGAAATGGCATTGATGCACATCCCCCAGCATCCCATCTCAACACCCCTTTCATAAGTCAGATAAGCCGTAGAGTTATGAGGTGCGTAAGGGTCACCGTTGAACACAATCTGCAGTGGCACCGCAAAAGAGAAGGAGAGGAAGGAATTATGCTGACATCGTCACATTTCCCCATTCTCAATAACCATGCAGCTGAAAGGCTAGGGAGAGACCGAGCCAGAAAGGGGACTGGATATTGTCGTTTAGGGGAATGCTGTCTCTTGACTGTTGTTTCGAAACTGTACTACTTTGAGCTCATTGGAAGTAGGGTTGCCAAACTCCCCGGTTTGCCAGGGGTCCCCCATTTTGGGGGGGGGGGGTTTCTACCCGCCTCCAACACCCACAGCCACCCATCTCTCTCCCTTTAAGTGTGTGGAACCCGTGTTTCCTCCCAAGCCTGATCTCCGCAAGCTTGCAGGGAAATGGCAGCTTCGTGCTCTTAAAAGGGAAACGTGGCTGCTCTTAAAGGGGAAACGCCGGCTCCTGCATTTAAAAGGGAAACGCCGGCTCCTTTAAGTGCAGGGAACTGCCGTTTCTGGAGATCTGGCGCATGGGCGGGTGGGGGTGGGGCGGCGGACGTCCCCAATGTGACGTCATCACGTCAGGGATGCCCCGCCCCCTCCAGGAACGCCCCCAAAGTCCCCCACTGGGGGTGGAAGATGGACTTGGCAACCCTAATTGGAAGTGGCAACCAGAATAAAAATATTTTAAATGAATGGACAAATGAATGAGCGCTACGCCGATGAGGATATAAAGACTGCGCTAGTTTATTACTGGGGATTTGAAAATTGTATTTGTTTAGAAAATTTCTAAGCCACTTCTCCAGAGAGCTTGTTTCAAGAGGCACAGGAAATTGGAAGGGGATAAAACCCAAGGGCTATGGGGAAACTGGACTGTTCAGACTCCTATGAGATATAGGCAGGGTTGGGTTCCCAAGCTCCAGACGGGGCCTGGAGATCTTCTGGAATGACAACTGATTGCCAGATGACAGAGATCAGTACCCCTGAAGAAAATAACCACTTTGGAGGGTGGCATTATACACAGCTGAGGTCCCTCCTGTAATGCTTCTGGGTTCTGATATAGAGACCAGAAGAATGAGGAGTAGGTGAAACAGTTTTAATCTAAGGAGCAACTCCAACAGTTTTATGGAAGCACTCTCAAGTAGAGCTGGCCACTTGAGCATGTGACCTTAGAGAAGGTCTTCAAATTAACACAGTAGACGAATATAAGAGATTATCTTAATATTATAAATTCTATCACAACACCTCCACTCCCTACACCCCGCACTCTCCAGGCTCCACCCCCAAACCTGCATGAATTTTCTAACTCAGTGTTGGCAGCTTGATATTAAGAAGCAGATTTGCATGTGAGGGGGGTGGTTTCCCCAACCCTTTAGTTCCCTCCCAGCAATTGCCAATTGACTGGTAGTTTGTTCACGCTAATAAGAAACTTCACTGTCCAGGGCCCATTATGGAAGGCAGGAAAGGGCCTGCCTGCAGGCAAGACTGGTATTTCTTCATATTTGGGGGACTCTTTGGCCGTGCAGAAAACTACTATCTTATACATTTAAAGATCTCTTCCAATGCCTAATAACAGCTGAGGAAGACCATCACCCTCAGAATGCTGGGAGCTGTTGAGAATCTGTTGCAGGGGGCGAGAAGGGGACAGAGAACACGGACACTAAAAATAGTATAACAACTTTCTGGAGAATATAAGAAGAGCCCTACCAGATCAGACCAGTGATCTATTTAGCCCCGCAACCTGGCTCATGCAAAGGCCAACAAGTGGGGCACAGAGGACAAGGCCTTCTCCTGGTGCTGCCTCCTAGGAGTGGTTTTCAGAGCTTTGCTGCCTTTGTATATGGAGATTCCCTTCAGTCACCATAGCTAATACCCATTGTTGGATCTCTTTTCTATGAATCTAACCCCTTTTAAGGCTATCTATGCTCATGGCCATCACTAGCTCCACTGACAGTGAATTCCACAGTTTTATTACTTGTTGAGTAAAGAAGTATTTCCTTTTGTCTGTCCTGAACCTATTGCCCATTGATTTCATTGGGTGCTTTGGCGTTCTAGTGTTACGGGAGAGGGAGAAAAAGTTCTCTTAGGCTGCGGTCGGATGAGCAGTTTGCACTGATGTCGTTGCTGTTCCCTTGCAGATTTAAAGTTCATGATCAGACAGCAGCATCTGCCTCCTGATCCCTAGTCATCACCACCCCATTCTGCCTTCAAATCAGAGCTATTAGGTACCGGGGAAAGTTCAGTCTTTATGGATGTCAATGTTTTCACCCTGCATTTCTGGATGTCTAAACTTCCCTGTTGCAAACTGAAGCCAGTTGGGAAGTGGGAACCTTGCCATTGGTTCCGACCCCGAATTGTTAGTGATGTGCGCATAAGCGCATATGCACATGCACACCCTTAAATTAAAAAAAAAAGATGACAGCACACTCCATGGTTGACATGCAGCACTAATCTGGACGATTGACCATGGAGCGAGCGTGTGGGGAAGCCCTCAGGGTGTGCTATCTGATCAAACCTTCCCACTACAACTTAAACCAGTGCAATTAAAGGCGTGCCCAGACTGCACCAAGCCTTTTGTCTGACCGCAGCCTTAATCTACTGCCTCCACCCCATGTATAATTCTATAAACTACTACTATGTTCCCCCTTAGTAATCTTTTCTCTAAACTGAAAAGTCCCAGATTCTTTAGCCTTTCTTCATAGGGAAGGTGCTCTGAAGGTGACATTTGGATTGGAGTGAGAGGATAAATGTCATAGTCTTGTATCTTCCCATAATTCCTTGTGGGCCCACAACTCACAGTATAAAAACTCCCTATATGGCATTCAACAGTGATTGGAAGACGTCAGGCTGATTCCTCTTTAAAGCTGCTAGCACACAGTGCCGCAGGAAACAAAGCAATATATTGCTAGGAGATGCTAATAGAGTCCTAAGGTGAGATGGAGGGGAATCACAGATTTGTAACACATTGCTCAGGCAAACAGAAAATAATATTATTGCAGGCTCCAGAAACCTTTGTTTTTAAAACTGGCATTTCAGTCTGGGAAGGTTAAAAGGCAGACGTGCTTTAAAATGAAATCCCCAGCTACCCAAGAGGAGGAGGAGGAGGAGGAGATTGGATTTATACCCCTCCCTTCACTTGGAGTCTCAGAGCAGTTTACAATCTCCTTTCCCTTCCCCTCCCCACAACAGATACCCTGTGAGGTAGGTGGGGCTGAGAGAGTTCTTTTGCGGACAGCTCTTGAGAGAACAGCTCTGAGAGAACTTGTGACTGACCCAAGGTCATCCAGCAGCTGCATGTGGAGGAGTGGGGAATAAAACCCAGTTCTCCCAGATTAGAGTCCATGCTCCTAACCACTACACCAAACTGGCTCAATAAAGACCCAATAAAGAGCCCTGAGGGCATCCATAGTTGCTTTTTGAAATCTCCTATACAGCTGTTTAATCCTAGATGTTTACAGCCCTGAGTTTGCCGTCATGTACACACAAGGCTATTTTTGGGCAGGAACGCACAGGAACGGACTTCCAGCTGGCTTCAGAGTTGGCCACTCCCACTACACCCAAGCCAAGGGAAGGCAGTTTAAACTGCCTCCCCTCCCCTCATGGCCACGGGGCACCTGGGCAAGCCAAAGGAAGGCATGGGGTGTGGCCTATTATGCTAATGAGATGCAATGTTGGGGTGTGTCTTGATATGCTAATGAGTTACTACTGTTGGGTGTGGCCTATTATGCTAATGAGTTCCTGCTGGGCTTTTTCTACAAAAAAAGCCCTGTGTATTATAGCGTGTGGCTATAATAATCCAAATAAGAACAGGGAGAGTTAGTCTGCAGTGCACCTCTAGGTGGCGGCGGATCGTTGTCTTTACCTGTCCCATGAAGTCCGTGAAGAAGAGCATGTTGGAGAGGAAGGCCGTCCATCCCATCAAATGGCTCATGCACAAGCAGCGATAATGGGAAGGCATGCTGAGAAGTGCCTTGAGGAGGGCCTTAATGGTCACATGACTCTCAACCTGAAAGGAAGAATGACCCAAATGTCTGGTTTAAAGCTTGCCAAAACCATTAATGGAAGAGAGGGATGCCGTCCTCCAAGCAGGGCCTGGGCATCTCCCAGAATTATAGCTCCCCTCCAGATTACAGAGATCATCCCCCCCCCCTGGAGAAAGTGGATGCTTTGGTGGGTGGACTCTGTGGCATTGTCCCCCGCTGAGGTCCCTGTCCTCCCCAGGCTCCACCCCCAGATCTCCAGGGGTCTCCCAATCTGGATCTGGCAACCCTACCCCCCCCCCCCGCCACTGGCCAGAGGGGACCTGGCACCCTAATGGAAGATGGTGAAAGAGCTGGAATAGTTTGCTTCCTTGCCGTACTGAATGACTCGCTTCCTTTAGTGACGACAAAACCTGGATGCTGTTTCTTGTGTTATTTGTCATTTGGCACTGGACAATACTTTGTAGCCCAAGGGGTCTCAAAACCAGGCATCCCAGCAGCAAGATGCAGACATCCTACTCTTTGCACCATCAGAGAAACATGCCAGAGAAGGATTCTTCGGGCCTGTCTTATGCTGCACTACAGTGCCACCACTGCAGATGGACAGAGGGTGGTACTGTAGCCAACAACCCAGCAGGGATCAAATGAAGAGGCTCACAGGGGTCTACTTGCTCCTGTAAACCGGCTGGCACAACTTGTCTCCCAGGCATGGATTGAGCTGCGTTTAACTGCTCAAGATCTGTGCATTGTAGAGCTTTTAGTGGAGGAAATGGAACGGAAAGGGAAAGGCAGGGAAGGGAGGATTGAGCTGTCCTTGGACTGCTCGGCCCTACCCAGTTGCTTGCCTCCATACTACCTCCCCTGATAGACACCTACCCCCCCCAACAAAAGACTGCCACCAGACCTCAAGGTAAAAATCAAACAAAACGTATCTCTTTATCCTTGTATTTCCATGCTAGGGAAAAACTTTGCTTGCCTCTTACCCAATGAGTTGTAAAAGCCACAAAGGGTATTTTAAAAATGGACTTGCAAATATTCAAGTATTCATATTTGGGTGTAATGCCGTTGTTTGAGTGAAAAGGATACCTAGCTGGCTGACAAAGTCTGGGTTCACACTAAACCTTGAAATATGCAATTGATTCACACGGGTCCCATCAAGGTATGTCAATAAAGTTTACCAGCTGAAAGCTATACATTCTCTCATTGGGATGTCTGGAATGTAATTATTTTATAGAGAGGGGGTTTCATGTTGCCTCTCCAAGGAACCTGCCCAAATTTGATTCGGTAGCAGGGCTATTTTGGGGCAGGAACGGAGTTCCGGCTGGCTCCCAAGTTGGCCACACCCATCAGGAACTCATTAGCATAATAGGCCACACCCAACAGCAGAAACTCATTAGGATTGGCTACATTAGGGGTGTGTGGCCTAACATGCAAAGGAGTTCCTGCTACAAAAAAGCCCTGGGTTTTGGCAACAAACAAGGTCAACAGAATAAGAAGCAAAAGGTGGGTGTGGCTGGATAACCAGACTTCTGGTAACATGGGGTGTGTGGCCTAATATGCTAATATGCTGTGCTGTCAGGGGTGTGGCCTAATATGTTAATGAGTTCCTGCTGTTGTTGGGTGTGGCCTATTATGCTAATGGCTTCCTGCTGGAAAGCTGGGCTTTTTCTACAAAAAAAGTCCTGTTCAGTAGTATTTTAGTAAATGAAACTGCTAGATGCAAAAAAGAAGAAAAAGAATGTGCTGCCCCCAGTCAGCGTTAACTGTAGTTTAGTAAAACTGCTGTGTATCTTTAAGAGTAGTGCACCTGGGAATTGTAGTTCTCAGTTAGGGGTCCCAGAAGCTTCCCTCTGACTGGCTCATTAAGAGTAATTTCCTGAGCTCAGAGGCACGAAGATAGGAGTTTTATTGTTCTTTTCTGTTTCTTTGTCCATCAACCCTTACTGCAAGGAGAAGGGAAGCCCATCTCTTTTCTCACCACAGCGATAGAACTGACCTAGATCACAAGATGGAACTTTCCACCCAGCTATCAAGTCCCTCTATTGTGCTTGCTTTTTTTTCCCTTTTGGAACTTTATACAGCCTGGAATGGGGGAGGTGTGGATGCCAGCCTCCAGGTGGGACCTGGGGATCCCCTGGAATTGCAGCTCATCTTCAGACTACAAAGATCAGTTCCCCTGGAGAAAATGGATGCTTTGGAGGGTGGGCTCTATGGCACTATACCCCACTGAGGTCCCTGTCCTCCCCAGGCTCTACCCTCAAATCTCCAGGAATTTTCCAACCTGGAGCTGGCAACCCTATGCCCCACTGGTGGCCAGGGGGACCTAGAAACCCTTGGGGGGACCTTACTGAACAAGGAAACAGCATGAGGGAAAAGAATTAAAAGCCCCTTTCCACAGCACCAGTACCCTAGCCTAGATCAGTAGCCACCCACCTTCCAGTCACAGGACTTCAATATCACACATAGATTGGTTCCTGCTTCCCAGCACAGGGTTATGGCTTTAGTTCTTAAAATCTGTCCCCTTGTGCTGGATCTCCTAACCATGCTGCCTCTAGATTTCTCAGCCGATAAGGTGGTAAACACATCAATCTACCAGCACGTGTGGGTGTAAAGCTTGAACTACAGAAAGTCCTTCTTTCATGCCTCCTGGAGCTTTTGCTGTCTCTATGTGTTCTTGAGATTCTTTTCAGAAGGTGACTGGCTTAAAAGATGGCAGTGTTCTCACCTCCAGGGACATGGGGGATGATAACAGAATTTCAGGGGAAGAAGAGGCTCAAATGAAGATGGACTGGCATATCAAAGAAACTTTAGAAGCAGGGCATTGTTGTACTGGAGGAGGGGATGTAAGTGGCTGGTTCCTCTGGGAATTGCCTCTGACAGACTGCCCAGCAGCTAGAGAAACACAAGCTTTTAACCAAGAAATATCAGATTTATATATATAAATCGTAACCAAATGCCTACGACTCACTTCCAGCTAGTTTATTAGATGTGGCTGGCAGCAATCTAGATGCAAACATTAAGCTAATGAGGGTATGTAACACTTTGCTCACACTGATTTCTTCATAAGCATCATAGCATTTTTTAATCCATCAGCTGAACATATATGAACAAAGGAAGCAGCTTTCTGCTGTGTCAGAGACTGTTGGTTTCTCCAGGTCAGTATTGTCTACTCAGACTGGCAGTAGTTCTTCAGGGTCTCAGGTAGAAAGGGCTTAATTCCCTGCCCAGGATTGAAGATCACAGGGAGGGGCCATCCTGACTGTCCCATCAATCAAAGAGAGGGTCTTTTCAGTGGCAGCCCCGTGGTTATTGAACAACCTCCCCAGGGAGGTGCACCTGGCCCCCTCGCATTAGGAGGCAGTTGAAGACAGCATTATTTAGGACCGCATTTGGTTAAGTTTACTAACACATCACCTCCTGCTTGATCATTTCAGATGGAGATGCCCAGAATTGAACCTGGGGCCTTCTGCATGCAAAGCAGAACCACTGCAGAGCACTAGAATATGAATGAGTACATTCATCAGCAATAGCCAATCTCACAGTGTGTTTGTCCCTGCATAGTTTTGTTGCATTGTCTAGCTAATTCTGACATAATGGTAATGGCTCGTGAAAACATACCATATTTACTCAAAAGCAAGGTGACCCGGAATGTAAGATGACCCCATAAAACAAGTTATATACCAAACACGTTTAAAAACTTGGCATAACTGTAACTTCTATGCGAATGTAAGATGACCTGCCTTTTTTATGGCATGCCTGAAAAATCTCCTCTTGTACTGGAGTAAATACTAATATTACTAATAGTAACATTGCTAATAGTATACAATACTTCTATGAGAAGGTTTTGGATATTTTATAGTGTGGTCTTGTAGATAGATCAGTCTGTCTATAGCAGTAGAAAAGAGCAAGAGTCCAGGAGCACCTCAAAGACTAACCAGATTTGTGGCAGGGGGGATGAGCTTTCGCGAGTCACGGCCCTGAAGAAGGGAGCAGTGACTCACGGAAGCTCATAGCCTGCCACAAATTCTGTTATTTATTAATTTAATTTAATTTATATCCAGCCCTCTTTAAGGTGCTACCGGACTCTTGCTCATTTCTACTGTGGTCTTGTAGTAAAGTTTATACGATGCATTGTTTACGGGTCCAGCCCATGTCACAGAATCATAGAATCACAGAGTTGGAAGGGGTCCTCTAGTCCAACCTCCTGCTCAATGCAGGATCAGCCCTAGAGCATCCCTGACTAGCGTTTATCCAGCTGCTGCTTCAAGACTGCCAGTGAGGGGGAGCTCACCACAGCTGAGTCTACTGTTGCACAACTCCTATTGTTAAAAAGGTTTTCCTAATATCCAGCTGGCACGCTCTCGCCCTTACCGTAAACCCATTCTTGCGAGTCTTCTCCTCTGCTGCCAACAGGAACAGCTCCCCGCCCACCTCTAAGGGACGGCCCTTCAAATACTTCAAGAGAGCGATCATGTCCCCACTTAGCCTACTCTTCTCCAGACCGAACATTCCCAAGTTTCATGCTCAGAAATTAATTCAGGAATGTAATTCAAAGAGCGGAAACTTAAGCCTCCCCCCTCCATGCCCTCTTTCTAGCCTGAAACAGCCCTGGAGACCCACTGCTGGTCCTGCCAGGGGAAGTCACGTGTTGGCCCTTCAAGTATATAAGTAACCCTAAAGGTCTCTTTCTGTAGCAGGAACTCCTTTGCATATTAGGCGACACCCCCCCTAATGTAGCCAATCCTCCAAGAGCTTACAGTAGCCCCTGTAAGAAGAGCTCTGTAAGCTCTTGGAGGATTGGCTGCATTAGGGGTGTGTCACCTAATATGCAAAGGAGTTCCTGCTACAGAAAGAGCCGATCGCACAGGCTACGGTTGCAAACTCTGGGCTGGGAAATTCCAGGAGATTTGAGGGGTGTAGCCTGGGGAGGACAGGGTTTGGGGAGAGGAGGGACCCCAGCAGTGTGCACAAGGCCACGGAGTCCACTCTCCAAACCAGCCGTTTTCTCCATGGGAACTGACCTCTAGTCTGGAGATCAGTTGTCTTTCTGGGAGCCCTCCAGTGTTCCCTCTAAGCTGAGTTAGTGTGAGCTAGCTCACAGTTCTTTAGCCTCTGGCTCACACATTTTCATCTTTGCTCAGGAAGGAATGGCTCCAGAGCAAACTAGTTGATCCAGCAGCCAAATCTCTTGCTCACAACTTTAATGCCAGTAGCTCACAAAGTAGAATTTTTGCTCACAAGACTCCACAGCTTAGAGGGAATATTGGAGCCCTCCAGGCCCAACCTGGTAGTTGGCAGCCGTAGCTTTGAGCAACGCAAGGTTGAGCCCAACAGACTTCAGAGCCAATCAACGTAGGCATATTCAGACAGACAGTGCCTTTCCTAAAGAAAATTTGGTTCAGAAATTCCTGTTAAGTGCCATCAAGTCGCTTCTGACTTATTTATTTTATCCAAACTCCTCCCCCCCTCCCCCTCTCCCTCCTTCTTCGTCATGATCGCAGGGCAGAGTTACGCACAGGAAGCATATAATGACATAAACTATAGAACCAAGGTGATATAACAGGTATGCAGACCGACTGGGCAATCCCCCTAAATACTAAATAAACATAGTTCAGACTGCTATGCAATTTTTCAAAAAGTATTTAAAGGCAATGCCCAGATGTTTAATCCGGTTTGCATTTCTTTGCTGCTCACCCAAGAACCACACCGCAATTATATTATGAAGACAGGAATGAGTATAACATGTGTTGTCTGACTCTTTCTCACTAAATGTATTAATTTAAGGACTTGGTGGAAGGATGGTTAAACATAAGACTGCTTGGCCAAGATCACCCTTGGCACAATGGAAGAAATGAAATCAGAGCAAAATTAATTCAGATCAGTGAACTCGGACAGCAGGGAGTGTATATTGCTTCCTGGGATCATTGTCAATAACTTACCACTAAAATACTATTTTTTAAAAAAGAATGAAGCCTCTATTTTCAGACAGGAGCTTACACACATGTAGAATGATAGAACAAGGTTTGAGTCCAGTGGCACCTTTAAGACCAACAAAGTTTAATGACAAGCATAGACAGAGAAATCTTTCCCTTATTTTTATCATAAAGGGAGCAGTTAACATCAATGCAAGGTACTTGGAATCAGTGTTCCCACTAAGCTGAGTTAGTGTGAGCTAGCTCACAGTTTTTTAGCCTCCGCTCACACATTTTTGTCTTAGCTCAGGAAGGATGGCTCCAGAACAAACTAATCTACGCAGTAACCAAATCGCTCGCTCACAACTTTAATGACAGTAGCTCACCAAGAAGAATTTTTGCTCACAAGACTCCACAGCTTAGAGGGAACATTGCTTGGAATCTGGAGGTAATTTAAGGATCCCAGGAATTATAATCAAGGGGAAAGGTCCATCAAAAATTAGTAGCATGTAAGAGTTAAACTCTAGATCAAATCAAGCCTAAACCTTCCCTAGAAGCTAAAATGACTAAACTGTGGCTATCAAACTTTGGTCACATTATGAGAAGAGAAGAATTACTGGAAAAGACAATAACGCTAGGAAAAGTTGGAAGGCAACAGGAAAAGAGGAAGAACCAACATGAGATGGATGGACTCCATCAAGGTAACCATGGCCCTCCGTTCGCAAGACCTGAACAAGGCTGTTAATGATCGGACGTTTTGGAGGTCATTAATTCACAGGGTCTCCATAACTCAGAAGTGACTTGATGGCACAACACACAACACACACACACACACACGAGTTAAACTACATATAGTGTTGGAGTCCCATCACTGGAACATCTCACACACATCCATATGCAAATGTGGACTGGGACTGCAATGCTGATAAAAGAAGCAGATTAACACTTTCCCCAGCACTGATCCTTTGCCCATAAAAGTTCTTCCATTAGACTACTAGTAGGGAAACATGACGATGTACCTGTCTGTTTTTCTTTATCAGAAGTTAAAGAAGCTGGGGGGGGATTTTTTTTAATCAGAGAAACTCCCCTTCCCCAGCACCATGGCCTCAATCCATCATCCTCACCACCTGAGGGCTGCTATTTAGGCCTCCAAACATAGTGGTAATTCTAATCACAGAACACCGTTGTGTGTAGTTAAGAATCTCAGTCACATTAAAATCAATGTAATCACTGAATTAATTGCTGTCAATGGAATTTATTCATGATTAACAGTTCTGGACCCTGACCTGGATCGCCCAGGCTAAACAGATCTTGTCAGATCTTGTAAGCTTAACAGGATTGGCCCTGATTCGTACTTGGACGGGAGACCACCAACAATGTCCAGGGTTGCTATGCAGAGACAGGCAACGGCAAATCACCTCTGTTTCTCTCTTGCTTTGAAAACCCTGCAGGGTTGTCATAATTTGCTGTGATTTGATGGTCCTTCCTACCACTGGTTTTGGCGTCAGGCCCCTTTCCCTCCCCCAAATATCATCTTCCAGTCTATTTTTATTTCGGACAGCCTGATATTCCTAATTGAAATATCCTGTGCACTGTAGCTGAGAGTTTTTTTTAAAAGAAAGGAATGAAAGGTAAATACTATAATATAAAAAGGTGTTATTACCTGAGCTTCTTGTTTTTCGCTGAGCGTCCCTTGCTGGGATAAAGTCTGTATCTCCGTATAACCTTTTTTGAAATAGCCATCCTTAACTGCGCCTATGGAGCCGTATTGATAGGGCTTTGCTGCGTTCAGCAGGTGTTTGGATTCTACCGAGATGATGGCGAGGGATGCTTCGGGGATGCTGCACAAATGTACGGTCAGACAGATCAGGAACACCAGAGCTGCGTAAAAGAACATCACCTGGAATTCTGAGCCCAAATATTTTCCCAAGACAGTGTGACCCCAATCAATGGCACCTGTCAGATAGCCAAGGGCCCCTCCTAGACCTAGAGAAAAAGAAGAGACATGTCCGCTAATGAACAGTGGTAGCTTATTTATGAATCATATAGACGACCCAGCAGATCTTGCCCTGGCTCAAGTAGCCCAGGCTAGCCTGATCTCATCAGCTCTTGCAAGCTAAGCAGGGTTGGCCTTGGTTAGTATTTGGATGCAGGGCTTTTTTTTGTAGAAAAACCCAACAGGAACTCATTAGCATAATAGGCCACACCCAACAGCAGAAACCTATTGGCATATTAGGCCACACCCCTGACAGCACAGCTCATTGGCATATTAGGCCACTCCCCCATGTTACCAGAAGTGTGGTCATCCAGCCACACCCACCTTTTGCTTCTTATTCTGTTGACCTTGTTTGTTGTCCAAACCAGGGCTCTTTTTGTGGCAGGAACTCCTTTGCATGTTAGGCCACACACCCCTAATGTAGCCAATCCTAATGAGTCTCTGCTGTTGGGTGTGGCCTGTTATGCTAATGAGTTCCTGCTGGGTGTGGCCAACTTGGGAGCCAGCCGGAACTCCGTTCCTGTGCGTTCCTGCCCCAAAATAGCCCTGTTTGGATGGGAGACCACCCAGGAAGTCCAGGGCTCCTACACAGAGGCAGGCGATGGCAAATCTCTTCATCCCTTGCCTTGAAAACCCTTTGAGGTCACCATAAGTCGGCTGTGACTTGACGACACTTTCTAGACCCAGCAAATCCTTGTTTTGTTTTATTTCTGTTTCTGGCTTATCCGGTCATAGAAGCCTCATGCCACCTCATCATAACATGTTACATATTTCAATAATGCATTGCAGCATATGTATAACAGCCAACTCAAATATAAGATGTATCTGTAAAACACGTATTACTCCCCTGCCAACCTGGCCTCCACTCCAGCCCCATATTTTTTTTAAAAAAAATACTTTGGAAAGGTACTCTGGCTCTGGCGAGTCCTCAAGAGAAAACAAATGTGGAGCAACCACCAAGAACAAGTCATGTCCTTGCTGCATTGACGGGATTAAGATGCTATCAAATAACTCAAAGTGGAACAGACGTGTACAACTGAGTTTGTAGGAAAACCAAAATCCTCTTGTGAAATTTCCATCCCCTGTCCCAGAACTAGATTTTCTTTGGAGGGGAGGCCACACCCAGGGCCACCACATAAGGTTGCCAACTCCAGGTTAGAAAATTCCTGGAGATTCGGAGATTAAGCCAGGGGAATGGGGTTGGGGAGGAGATGTTCCATGGCAGGGTATAATGCCATAGAGTCCACCCTCCAAAACAGCCATTTTCTCCAGGGGAACTTGTAGCTGCAACCTGGAGATCAGTTGTCCTTCTGGGAGATCTCCAGGCTCCACCTGGAGGTTGGCAACCTTAGCTGCCAGGCAGAAGGTAAGCGTTTCCTTAACAGCCTGAAAGTGGGATACGGGGGAGGCTGTTTGATGTCATCCTTTTGATATGATGGCCAAGCACAGCTGAAAGACTGGAAACTGCAAAACTTGCTAGTGGATTCTACACTTGTTCTAGAGACTGTAAAAATAAAGTCCAGAGGAACTGGACTTTCTTGGGTGGCGTAGGGGACTGTGCCCACTGCAACACATGGGAAATAAAAGGAGCTGTCCAGCTTGATAAATGGGACAATGAGTGAGGCAGAAACATTAGACTGAAAAGTGTTCAGGGAGAGTCCAAGGATCACTGCAAATTGGAAGGGCAGCAGAGATTAAGTCCAAGCAAGGGTCAATGCCAAGTAGAATGATGGGGGGTGTATTTCAAAACTGCAACAGTGATGGGAGGTGTAATTCTTGTTTACTTTTGGGCTCCAATTGTGTCTCAGGACTCCTGTGCGTGGCAGATCATTCAGTTCAAGGATAATATAGCACAGGCACCTTTTAGCTGAGAATGAAAATTAATTCTTTTGCAAATAACTTCAGCTGGTGCAAAGTGTCATGCATATATACTTTGTTTGGTATGAGCAATCAGGTCATATTTCCCCAGTACTGAAGGAGCTGCATTGGCTTCCAAGTTCAAGGTACTGGTTTTTGCCTTTAGAGTTTGTGAAGAAGTGCATTTTTTTCTTTGGAGGTTTGAAACAATCAAAAACTTCACTCTGAGTTTTAACCCCCCCCCCCCCTCTGGACAGAGAACAGGCAGGAAGGGGAGCAGTCAGTTCAATTGCTTTCCAGATTTACCTCATCCCACCTTCATACTAATAGGTCTAGACAATGGGATGGTCAAGCTCCCTCCCCTTCAAGCAGGGAACAGATATGTGGAGGAATTAAATACTAGAAAGGCTTCAAGAAGGAATTCCTGGAGATCTTCAGGAAAGGCTTCTTTGATCCATTGACCTGGTCAATGGGTGGGGAAAAGAAAGAAGATAAAACTCCTGGAAGCAAGGAGGAAGCTCTTTTTGGTGCTGAGTCCATCAAAGCAGACAGAGCTCTTAAGTGAGGTCTGGAGGAGGAGACCATTCCCATGGTGCTAGCCCGAAGAGCTGGAGAAAGCTTCAAGGTAATGGTGACTCTGTAGAGATCTATAACATCCTAAGCTAACTCTGTAGAGATCTATAACATCCTAAGCTAAGGAGCCTTTCCTATATTTTAACATCTGATAGGGTATATAGAGAGAGGAGAACAGAAGAATTGCGTTTTACCCATTTATTCTGATTCCCTTACTCAAGCTGGTGCTGTGCTAAAAGTAGGCTTATGAACATTTTCTTTTAAAGAAATACTTTATAACTTTTGATGCTGGCAGTGGTTCTCTGTACCACATAGATCTCCACCATCTTGGACACACTATTTTAAAAGGAGCACAAGGGGGAAGGCAGTCAGTTGGCCAGTGGCTATTCCTCCAGGGGCGCACAAGGCAGTAAACTGTCTCCATGGTGACCAGGCACAGGAGACACAGAGACACAGAGGCAACGCCTCAGAACTTGGAAGGGAAGCTGGGAGTCGTGACCCTCTCAGAAGGTAATTCCTTACAAAGGTCAGGTGGTGGAAGTAGTTACCCGAGAGAGAGAGAAAAGCCTCTCTAGGTGTTAGGAAAACCTTGGAGGGCAGGGTGGAACAGGGCCTGCATGGCTGAGCAGACCAGTTCTACCACAAAGCTCTATACAGGCTGAGTCTGGGATAGCTAAGAGAGCTTCTTCTCCCATGTGAATTCCCTTCTGTTCTGAGATCAGCTAGAGAGGCCCATGCAGACTGGCCTTCAGAACAGTAGAGTCTTTCCAATGGTGGCCCCAAAAGTTGTGGAATGGTCTTCTGGGGAGGGCCTCCAGGTGGGTCCTGGAGATCTCTGGGAATTGTGACTGATCTCCAGAGAGCTGTTCCTCTGGAGAAAATGGCTCCTTAGGATGGTGAACTCTATGGCATTATACACCACTGAAATTTCATCCTCCGCCCCCCAAATCTCCAGGAATTTCCCAACCTGAAGTTAACAATCCTTCCCTTTTAACAAGAGCTTGAAAACTCTTTAACAGGCAGGCAATTATGCCTGCAAAATTAAATGTGCGACCTTCCATAATCTCTGAAAGCTGTATATTAGATATACCATATTTTGACAGATATTGGGGTTGTGGTTTAGGTATCATAAAAACATTGAAACATGTTCTGTTTGAACATCTGTGGTTATAAGGATGATAGAGAGAAATGGATCAGACCACTTAAGGGCCAGTGAAATAAGCTTCCCCTAGATATTTTAGATACTAAAATTTTACTAAAGCAAATATTATTTTAGGTCAAGATGGGTAGTCGTGTTGGTCTGTAGCAGCAGAAAAGAGTAAGAGTCCAGTGGGACTTTAAAGACTAACAACATTTGTGATAGGGTAGGAGCTCACTTCCTCAGATACGTTTCTCTTGTTAGCTAAATTCCTTGTTCAGGCCATGAGAGTATGAGCAGCTCATGACAAGACATCTTCTCTAATACGATATAACCTGCCTGCCTTCTCTGGCTTGAATTCTTCCTCTCTTCCTTTTATTCCTAGTTGGGATGAACTGATACTACTCGAGACCTTTAGGTCAGAAGAGCAGAGAAATAAAGAAAGAACTCATTGACTCAGAATGGCCTTTTTACCAGCTTTAATAATATCTGCTATTCTTAACATTTTTTTACTACCTTTGGTATTTCATTTTTTGTTACGTTACTTAGGGTTGCCAGCCTCCAGGTGGGGCCAGGGGATCTCCCGCTTTTTCAACTGATCCCCAGCCGAAAGAGATCAGCTCCCCTGGAGAAAATGGCTGCTTTGGAGGGTGGACTCTATGGCATTGTACTATGATGAGGCCCCTCCCCTCCCAAAACCCGCCCTCTCCTGGCTCCACCCCCAAAGTCTCCAGGTATTTTCCAACCCAGACTTGGCAACCCTAAGTCGTTACTATATTTTTTGTTGTTTTTAACTATTTATATTTTATTTTGTGCGCCGCTGACTTTGTCAAAATAAAAAAACCAGCCTATTGATTTTTGACATGCGAATAAATGAAGACTCCCTGAAAAGAGCTAATAACTCTAACACACCAACTTATACCAAATGTGTTAGAGTTTAGGCCCCTGTGCTAGACTATATGGTAACAAATGATATACTCCCGGCTAAGCAGGTTAAGGAGCTGCAGTGGCTCAAGTGGTTAAGACGCTGAACTGCAGGCTGTGGAAGGTCAGTAGTTCAGCAGTTCGAGTCCCGGGTGCCGCATGACGGAGTGAGCTCCCGTCTCTAGTTCCAGCTCCTGCCAACCTAGCAGTTCGAAAGCAAGAAATTGCAAGTAGATAAATAGGTACCACTTCGGTGGGAAGGTAACAGCGTTCCGTGCACCTTGGTGTTTAGTCATGCCGGCCACATGACCACGGAAACGTCTTCGGACAGCGCTGGCTCTTCGGCTTTGAAACGGAGATGAGCACCACAACCCTAGAGTCGGACTCGACTGGCTTTCGAGCAAGGGAACCTTTACCTTTACCTTTACCTTTAAGCAGATCTATCATAAATGGTTGTATTTATAGGGGAAAGCGGATAAATTTAAAAATATCAATCTCATGGTATCCCGATAGTGCTGTAGGGTGTCGGTATGTCATTAAATTGTAAGTAATAATTTCATGATGCTACTTGTAGAAATGTAGAAGCAATAAGTTCTGTCTTATGTAAATCTTTTACAAAGCCAATAAAAAGATTTTAAAAATAAAATAAAATAAAATAAATGAAGAGGCATCAAAATGCTGGGTGCTTACAAAGGACAACCCAAGTGTAGGCAGGTCCCACATGTGCAAAATGGAAAACTTCACCCCTGGCCTACTCAGTGCCCTTTGCCCCTTTATGAGAGACCCAAGATGGATTTATCTGCACTTATTCATGTGACCCATAGGCGTAATCTTCGTGGGGGCGGCGGGGCGTGAGCCCCCGCCGAAATTTTCAGGAAGGTACTCAGCCTCCCCCGGGAGCCACCCTTGCTCCTAGCAAAGCAATGCCTCTGGTCGAGCCCCAGCCCCCCCCGGGAAATTGGAAAGTCTACACCCTTGATGTGACCTCTGAAACTCTGGCTGGGATCAGGCAAATGAGCCACCATTCATGCTCCCACGCCTCCAGCGACCACTTTATGCAGTCAGAACAGCCACAAATGCAAAAAAACCACACACGTTCACTATGAGAACTGCTAAAAACCCACAGACCCTGGTGCTTAGCTGGCTAGATATGTAACAACCTAAAAGGACAAAATCTGTATACTCCCCCACATGTGAAATAACTCTGCAGGGATTTGACGTCACTGGCCCTGGGGTTGCAGCGCAGCATAACCTCCTCTTTGTTTTGTGGGAGCAGCAGATGTTCAGATCACATGGTGCTGCCTTTGTTCTCTCACCCTCTCTAGCCAGCCTGACATGCAAAGCTGGTCTGAAGAAGGTCAGGGAAAGATCAGCCAGTGACATCCCAGGGTCCAGGGTCCTCAGAGCTAGGAGTACCCACCCTCGGTAAGGTGGGTGCCCAGGACTGTATTGTGGAAGGATCAGCCATCCGTACAGATATGAGATTCCTTCCTGGCTCCTTAATCAAAGCGACAAGACACTCAGAGGAAAAAAAATCTGCTTCCGCAGATGCCTTTTGCCAGCAGAAACAAACTCACAAACTGATGAACTGGATGGCCAAAATCCTTTGGAGAGAAATATTTCAAGAAGGGAAGAAGAACAACTTGTCGCAAATCAGCTGGAGGGTTTTAAATTGTTCTCCAAGCAATTGTTAGCCAAGTATGTTATGTAACCACGAGCAAACTGTGCATCCTTGGCGTGGGCAAGGTGTTTGCGAAAGGAAGGACTGTAGTATTGCAGAGCAGAAATCCCCAATGTGGCATCCAGGGGTGGCAGGACACGTTTCCTGACACCCACTTGATTCTTGAGGATAAGAATCTAAAGGATCTTGAATGCAACAGCAAAAAACAGGGAGATTTGGGTCTCTCCCTGCAAAGTCAAAGCACCGAACTCATCCTGGATAGGCACCTTTGGTTTGGCTATGGACACTGGATTTTATACCTCTGCAGACTTGGATGCTATCTGTGCCCCACACCTGCTTGCAAAGCCTCCCACTGCCTGTGCTCGCAGTCTCCTGTACCACCTGTAACCCATTCCCACAATGATGCTGTAGCCCATTTCTGCAATGATGCTTGGTGGTGTATACAATTGGTACTAATTATGGGAGCCATGAGCATCTCCACCATGCACCACAAGCATGTATCTTCCCTGGTGGTGCTGGGCATGTACAGCTGGGCGTGTGTGGCATGGAGCACTTGAAAGCAAGCGGGCAGGGGGATGGCACACAGGCAACAAGAGTGGTGCACGGGCAAGTAAGTGGCAGTAGGCCCCAACAGCTTCCCCACGCCTCAGGCATGCTATGGTTGCCAGACTCCAGGTGGGACCTGGAGATCTCCTGGAATTCCAATTGATCTCCAGACAACAGAGATCAGTTCCCCTGGAGACAATGGCTGCTCTGGAGGGTGGATTCTAGGCAAATACGCCTTGCTAAGGTCCCTCCCCGCCCCAAACCCTGCCCTCTCCAGGCTCCACCCACAAATCTCCAAGTGTTTCCCAATCTGGAACTGGCAACCCTAGGGTATGCAGATTCCAACCTTGATGATAAAGGCTACATCTGTTCCTGCCTGCGGTGACCCTAGACCAGGGTGCCCGTGTCTGCCATGGTGCCTGCTGACACCCTGCCTGGTGCCCGCCAAGTGGGCAGGGTCAGGTGCGGCTTCCACCCAGCACAGCTTCTGATTGGTCATTGGAGATTTGATTGGCTGTGCAGATTTGTAAAAACACTGCTTTGGCAGCAGCTGCCACCGCAACACAAGGATCTTCACTGTGTGAGTGAAGGCAAGCTGCGGCAGCCATTTTTGGCCAGCTCTGCCTCCTGGGGCAGCCATTTTGTGGCAGCCATTTTGTGGCCATGTCAGAATTCCAAGGGTGCTTGCAGGCTGAAGAAGGTTGGGAGCCCTGTCCTAGCCATGAAGGAATCAAGCTTTTCCCGATTGCATAGTCGTGCCTTGGGTCCTGTTCTTGGCCCCGCTAGTCTAAAATATTATCAAATTGTTCAGGGTCCAGGATGGGAGGCAGAGGACTGGCATTAGAACCATCTCTCCCCAGATGAAACCACAAACCAATTAAGGCTGCAATCCTTTCTTCCCACCCTTAAGCTGTCAAAGTAGGGTTGCCATCCTCCAGGTGCTGGCTGGAGATCTCCTGGGATTACAACTTATCTCCAGTTCACCTGGAGAAAATGCTCGCTTTCGAAGGTGGACTCTATAGCATTGTACCCTGTTGAAGGCCCTCCCCAAACCCTGCCCTTTGCTGGCTCCCCCCCCCCCCCCAAATCTCCTGGTGTTGCCCAACCTGGAGCTGGCAACCCTGCTGTCAAGTCAAAACTTAATGGGCTGAGCACACTTACTAGTGAGTAAGCCCCTCTGAACACGGTGAGATTTACTTCTGAATAAATATGCTTAGTTAGGATTGCATATTGCACGCTCTGCCCAACAGGCTTTGTCAGTAATGCTGTCTACCCACCAGGTTGTAGGCAAACGGGAATAAACCATATTGGTAGAAGCTTCTGTTTTGTAGCAAGAGATACTCAAGACCTTCCCTTCCCCCGGCCTGAGTTCTGATGTCTTTTCAGCAGCAGGTTAAGACTTCCTTTGTTTGTCCAGACTTTTTAAACAATACGGTTAGCTATTTGTACATTACTGTCTTTGTTACTGCTCTGTTGTTCATCTGTCTTTTATGGCTGTGATTTAATTTGCAAGGCCTATGTCTGACGTTAACTAATTTTGTGTTTCACCTGTTTTATGTGTGGCAAGTTTTATTGGTTCTACATAACAGGTTTCATTGGCTGCATATATTAATTGCTGGAAACAGCCTATGAATTTTGTTTTTAATGAAGAAGGAAGTACACAGATATATAAAATCAATGTCATTCTGTAGGGTTTATAAGTGCACAGCAGGGTGCACAGGGCTTTCTGAATTATTTTCGTATTTTGCATCGTGGAAAATGTTTTTATTTCACATTCTGATTTCTTTATGTTTCATTTTTAACTTTGTGGCGATTGCCTGAATTTATTTTTGCAGTGCTATGTTAACGGTAAGTCCCCTTGAGCTATGGAAAGGCAATCTATAAAATTTTAAATAAATATATGAAAGTCAGTGTGCTATAGTCCCAGGTTCGGATCCCCACTCATGCCATGGAAGCTAGCTGGGTGGGTGACCTTGAAGCTGCTCTGGATCCAAATTGGGGAGAAAGGCAGGGTATACATGGATTAAATCTTAAAATGAATTAAATAATATAGGCTGGCTCCCGATATGATGCAATGCATTAAATGATTTACGTTTCTTGTAATGCAAAACCAGCAATGACAAAACACCCACATTCCTAGGTAGCTCTTTTGATGGGGGAGGGGTGGGAATGTGGAAGTAGAAATTTGCATAGCCCATCTTTCATGAGTAATTACTAGGGTTGCCAGGTACCACCTGGCCACTGGCAGGGAGGGGGGTAGGGCTGGCAGCTCCAGATTGAGAAACTTCTGGAGCTTTGGGAGTGCAGGGACCTAAGCGGGGTACAGTGCCACAGAGTCCACACTCCAAAGCATCCATTTTCTCCAGGGGAACTGATCTCTGTAGTCTGGAGATGAGCTGTAATTCCGGGGGATCCCCAGGTCCCACCTGGAGACTGGCATCCCTAGTAATTACTACTGGTATTTCTATTGTTCCTTTCCTCTCCATCGTGAAAGGTTCTCAAGGCAGCTTTCAGTAATTAAAACCATAATCTATAAACACTAAAGTGTATCAATCAAATGCGAAGGAAACAAAGACAGCATAAAAGATGTCCATGCAATAAAGATCGTGCCACGAAAAGCAGCAGTAGCACAAAAGAGCAGCCTAAAAATTCCATTTCAGCAGCACTAGAAATCTGCAGTATCTAAATCAGGCTAAAGGAAAACAACAACAAAAAGCCTCCATTCTTGTTGATTGGGGTGCTAGTAACAAGGCCTAGGGCAAGTTTTCATTTCCCACCTGGTAGGGGAAGCTAGCGGGAAGGGAGTGCTGGCCTGTGTCATTTGCACTCTGGGGAGTGACGTTGAATACGCAGCACAGCCTTTGTTTACTCAGAAGTAAGCCCTACTGCGCTCAACGGGACTTACTCCCTAGTAAGTCTACCTAGGATTACAGCCTTAATTTTTACAAAAACCTTTGCTGCTGTATCTTCTCTGGCTCTCGGCTAGATTTCTGTTCTTGTAGTCAAAATACCAATCTGCAAAACAAACAAACAAACAAACAATAAAAATTAAAAAAAAGAATGCCCCCTCCCAACCAATGGCAACGCCTCTTATCACAGGCGGGAGGAACTTCCTTCAACCCTTCCTCCAACCCTTCCTTCAACTTCCTTCCTCCTTCATCTGAGGAACGGCAGGAGGAAGACTTTGCTCGGTGGAGTGGATCGGACCCATGCCAGCATGGGTAACAGGAAGGAAGATTTCTTAGCCTGATTTTTGTTTTTAACGGTACGGCTCTTTCATTAAACACGGCTGCTGTTCCAGACCCTTTCTGTAGCGTCTGCAGTCACAAGATGACTCGCTCAGCAGTGCTCGTGACTGAAGCCCAGGATCAGATGATTAGTTCATTCAAGAAGCTTAGACAGAGAGAGAGAGAGAGAGAGAGAGAAAGGAAAAGGGGGAAAGGCATTCTGGGTAGCAGCCGCTGCCTCCCTCCCCCAAGGGCCAGCCAGTCAGTCAAGAGAAGGGGTCAGCCTCCATGTTACCTGTCAGGAGGGCATGGTAATGGAGGCCCTTCTCCTTATCCTGGTGAGAGCAGACGTCAAACAGGTACGCCTTGATGGGGCCGTCGATAAAGTCCGCCGCAAAATCAAAGAGCACGACCCCCAGCATGGTGACAACGATTGCCCAAGTCCTCCGTCTGCCCCGGTCAGTAATCAAAGCTGCAAAAGAAGGAACGGGTAACACACTGGCATCCGTCTTTGCCCGGTGCTACTGTTATTTATGCATTTTTTAAATGCTGACGTCCTAGGGCTGCTAACCTCCAGGTGGGGCCTGGAGTCCTCCTGGAATTGCAATGAATCTGCAGGCTACAGAGATCAGTTCCCCTGGAGGAAACGGCAACTTCAGAGGGTGGGCTCCAGTTAGTTAGTTAGTTTGTTCAATATATATCCCGCCCTCCCTGCAAGCGGGCTTAAGGCAGGTTACAGGTCACATAAGGCATGGCATTAAAACAGTAAACTATCATAAATATTACTAGTTAAAAGTTTAAAATTCTAAGAACACTAAGATCAGCATAAGACATTGCCTTGGTAGTGCCGCTATGATGGACTTTTGAGTGGTGCCAGTGACGCTGGCCACTGGACACAGGCCAGGGCTACCGGTAGGGTCGGCCGAGAGATGGGAAAGAATTTTGAACACCTGACCACCACAACTACGGAGTCACATCTTCTGAACTACTTCCCCTTCCCAAACTCCACCTTCCTGGAGCACCGCTTCCAAATCTCCAGGGATTTCCCAAGCCACAGTTGGTAATCCTGCATCATCCAACTACATGCATGGGCTAATTTGCAAATCTTTGGAGTGACAACTCGCACGCTCTCCAAAGAGCTCAATTCGAGTCCAGTAGCCCCTTAGAGACCAACAAGGGTATAAACAATGACTCTCAAAAGCACAGGTCATTTCGGGGGGGATCGCGGGGGATCGCAGTTCCTCCGGGTGAGGTACGGGGGGCGGGGCACATGACGAAGCCCCGCCCCCTGCTTCCGGCCGCCCCGCTTCCGGCCGCCCCGCTTCCGGCCCTCATTCAGCCAGGAGGAGGCAGGAGAAGAGGGAGGGTAAGTTGCTTCCTCCCTGCCTCTCCCCACCCCTGCCTGCCTGGGGCCAGGGAGGGCCTTCGCGGGGCTTCCTCACACTCCCGCTGGCCTTGCAGGTCCACCGCCGGGCCCGTCATGGGGCTCGGTCCCCTAGCTCTTTTTCTACGAAACGACCCCTGCTCAAAAGTGTATACTCCCCAAATCTTGTTGCTATTGGACTTGAATCTAGCTCTTCTACTGAAGAGCAGCACAGCTACCCACTGAAACTATGTTCTCCAAAGTCTACTTTCAAGCGCCAAGACCATTTGCCCTTCTTTTTTAAATAGAACCACCTAGATAGGGGAGTCAATCTAGGCATTTAAACACAGCTCATCCCCCAATTACATAAAAAGAGGGTGTCTGTGCTTTGAATAGCAAAGTGAACTTAAGGGTAAGGAGGACAGAATCATCCATGCTGCCCCCCCCCCATTCCCCTGCCTAGTTCTCTACTAACCATGGAGATCAGTGGAAGAGAAATGTGCCAAAAAGGGGGGGGGGGGGGTGGGTGGAGAAGTCATCTGCTGACATGGGCAAGACGTCTCCCTCTCCCAAAAACACTAGAACTCGAGAGCATCTAATGAAACTGATGGGCAGTAGGTTCAGGATGGACAAAGGAAATATTACCTTACACAGAGAGTGATTAAAATGTGGAATTCACTGCCAGAGGATGTAGTGATGGCCACAGAAATACACAGCTTTAAAAGGGGATCAGATACATTCATGGAGGATGTCTATCAATGGCTACTAGCCATGGTGACTGAGGGGAACCTCCACATTCAGAGGCACGAATCCTCTGGATCCCAGAGGCAGGAGGCAACATCAGGGGAAGGCCTCAGCCTTTTGTTGGCCATCCAGAGGAACTGGTTGGCCACTGTGTGAGACAGGATGCTGGACTAGATGGACCACTGGTCTGATCCAGCAGGGCTCTTCTTATGTTCTTATGACCTCATGCTCTCTTTTCTCCATGGCTTTCTTATCTGCTTTAGAAATGCCTTATCAGCCACCTGTCAAAATGGCAAAGGTCCACCTCAAAGTCCATTAACCTTGGGTGACGGCAGGAAAACAATGTTCGAAAACAATGGGCACCGATCCTTACATTCAGTAACATAAAGGATCGTGGGAGGCTGGGAGCAATCTGAAAACAGTTGCTCCAGAAGTACATCTCATATTCAATTAGGGTTACTCCCATTGGGATTGTAGGCCGTACCTACTAACCTTATCGTATAAGGTTCATATCCTACTGTTTTCTGCCTGGTGGGAAAGGCTTGCCAACAGCCTGGAGAAGCAATATTCTGCCACTTTAACAGAGGCTTCATGAGTAGAAATGTGCAGCTGAAATTTTTCAAGGCATCAGGGCTTTTTCTTTTCTTTCTGGAAAAAGAGGTCCCAGAACTAGGGTTGCCAAATCCAAATTGTCCGGGAGCGGGGGGCTCCCGGACGGCGTCCTCTTTGTGCGCGCGTGCGTCACCCGGAAGTGACGTCACACGCTGGGGGCGGGGCCACACCATTTGAGGGGAAAACACTTCCGGGTGACGCACACGCGGGGGTGGGGTTTCCCCCGGGCCCCGATTCCGCGGGAACGGGAATCGGGGCTCGAAACCGGGGGGGAGTCCGCTCCCAGGGGGGGTTGGGAACCCTACCCAGAACTCTCAAGAGGGAAATGAAGTTTTCAATCTGTATACTGAAAACTCATGAACTTTTAAACATTTTAAAAAGAGTTTTGTCGAAGAGGTTCCGGAAGTCTGTTCCAGTGTGTTCCCCCAGAAAAAAAGCCCTGCATGTCATGGAGTTTAATAGCATCCTCTGGTAAATACCATCCTATTAAGCCTCTGTTAAAGGGGCAGGACACTTGTTTTCTCCGGGTTGTTGGTAACCCTAGATTGCCGTTGCGTATGGGATGGTAATACTGGCCTAGCTTTCAAGACTCTTGTAATGAGGTATTGTATTGTATATGAAGCCAATTTGAGCTTAAGAACAGTCACGTATAAATGTTACTGTTAATTTTTTTTTTATTTTGCCATTTTTATCCCACCCTACCCAATAAGCAGCTTACATGTCATAAAAACCAGTAGAACAATTCCATAAAACACTGATTCATTCAAACATTAATTCCAAAGATATTAAAATTAAATAACTAATTTAAAATACCTAATGGCAGCTTGGCAATTAATTACATTCCGCTTTTTAACTTTACTCTTCCTGCTTTTTAATGGATAATCCTAAAATTTATTATTATTATTTCCTGCCAATATCAGCCTTGGTTTCAAGGGCAGTGGGATTGCGGTATCTTTCAACTTTTGAAGGTAGTTATGCCTGAATTAAACAATGCAAATGAGATTAATCTCCAAGTCAAATGAGTCACCCTTTTTTCCATTTTCTTTGTCCTGGAACCTTTGGGCTCCTGGGAAAAGGTAACTACACCAGCACACATAGTGAATGCCCAAACAAAACAGACAGTAGCAGGACTATTATTTCATTTATCTAACATACACTCAACTCTTTCACTGCAAAGATGATGTGTCTTATTTTTTTGGCTGCATTTATTGACTTCCATATTACCATCTCCTCCTTAACACACACACACACACACACACACACACGAGCAACAACATCAAAAAAAATTTTTGCTACTTGCTGCCAAGTCACAGCTAGCTCATGGCAACCCCAGGACCATGGGGTTTTCAAGGTAAGAGATGAGCAGAGGAGGTTTGCCACTGCGTTCCGCTGCATAACAACCCTAATCTTCTTTGGTGGTCTTCCATCCAACTACTAACCAGGGCCTACTCTGCTTAGCTCCCAAACTCTGATGAGATCAGGCTATTCAGGCCGCTCACATATTTCTACCACTTTGGGGGAAAAACAAAATCCCCACCTTTTCTGGCCCACAAAACCGGAGGAGCTTTGCTCTGCTTACCCAAGTGTTGCTCACTCACCTGAGACCACCGTATCACCATTGAGGTACAGAGCCATTCCCACCAACATCATAACACCAAGGGCCAGGATGTACGGTCTTCGCTTGCCCCAGCTAGAAGTACAGTGGTCACTGGCTGAGCCAACTACAGGTTGAAGCACAAATCCAAGGATGGGGCTGATGAGCCATACGAGGCTGTACAGGCTTCTGGGGAGCCCCACGCTGAGCAGCACGGGCGTGACGAAGGCAGCCTCCACCGCGTAGCAGAACTCTCGGCCGAACATGGCCATGCTGTGCATAACCAGCCTTCCTGTGGGCTTCTTGGGGGGTTCCACTGGCCCAAAGGTGTCTCCTCCAGCCACAGACTGTAACATGGTTTCTTCTTTCCCATCGCTGCTTTCCATGCTGGCCATGCCCAACTCACTGGGCTGGGGGAGCAGCCCCCCAAAATCCTGTTCGGTTAGAGTCATTGGGCTGGTTTCTGGGAGCGCACTGCTCTGTCAGACATGGATTGTGGCTTGGTGTGAAGGAAAGGAAGCTGGAGGAGGGGCGTGCATACTTTTCATGGTTCTGGAATCACAAGTTTCAAAAAGGGGGAGAAACAGGGGGAGGGAGGATGTGTCTGAGATGAAAGATTAGTATAATTAGGGCTCCTGGCTAGCTGGAGACTTCCCAGCTCTCCATGACTTGAGGATTATCTTTAAGAGGGGGAAAAAAAAATACGCATCACGTGTGCATACAGCTCTCACACACTGAGAACCGTTAGTGGAAGGCATTTTTTAAAATGTTGCTATAGCTGAATAATCGATAGGAATGTTTCTTCCCATTTAGCAAGCAGAAATGCTGTAGCCAGACACTGTTTTGTGTGTGTGAGTTATGTGGTGGGGGGGGAATCCTTGATACTCCTTGGTTTTAGGCCATAAAGGATTGGCACAGAGCAAAACTGCTAGAAGGATATTTCAGAGTCTGTGGAAGGAAGCTACAGCACAAAAATCCATGGGACTTCCAGTCCTGTATTCTTTGCTTTCCTTCCAGTCTTTGATGCTGTTGCTTTCCTTCTTTGTGGGGTCCACCACACACACACACACACCCTGGAAAATTCTGGGCTCCTTCCCTGAATATTCTGCTTTCCCTTTCCAAAGCCTCTTGCCTTTTTGCATATGGAAAGCATGGATGCAGTATTTCCTCCATCCAGTTGCTCAATAAAAAGGTTAGCAGGTATGTCAAAAGATCAAAAAGCCTTTATGAACTTTTTGTGGAAACAGCCTCATGTGTGACTATTTCTACCTACTTATGATGGCTAGATCTTGGCCTGCCATTTCCTTCATATATTGGTTACTCTAGCATCTCACCTACTCTTCCAGTATACCGTAACTCAGATATTTCATTTTCTTTTCAAAAGAGCTACAGCTGGTTGCTTTTATCAGGGACAGGACAATAGTGCAATATTTATTGCTTTGAATGCATTTCTACATCCCTTAACCCACTTTCTGCATCATGTGTTGTGCCTTAGACAGTTTTTGTCGCTGTAGACCGTTCTGTGTTTGCCTTGTTTCCCAACTGTGTAAATCTAGTCCTCCTTGCATTGTTTACTGGAGGTCCTTGTTTGAATTTTTATATTTTATAATCCACCTTTTCAGTGAGAATGGTGCACTATAAATGAAATAAATAAATGAATAAAACAGATAGCAAAGCTCTTTCCAAATTAAGGTTGGAATCCCATGAATATCTGCTCAGAGGTACATCCTGCATAATTCCATCAGACTTATGTCTACGATCTAGTTTCCAAAGTGCTTTACTACTGAAAAATAGTGACTATAAGGTAAGATATTATGTGCTGCTGCAGGCTGGTATCCAGAAAAGCAGAACAAGGACTGGTTTGGGAAGCAGGTAAATAGCTATGAAGTCCCTGGATTTGCAGTATGGCACCCTGTCTGGGCTTACTGTGTTCCATTTAAAGATTCCGTTTGCCAGAGTTATGCAAAGGTACCATAAGTCTCCAGCACTCATTCCTCCAAATTAAACTAAATCTCCACTCAAGGATGCAGTGTCAACATAGGTTTAAAGAGTTGTTTTGAGATAGACATTCACACACACACACACACACACACACACTTTCTAGGGAAGTGGTTTTTTTAAAAAACATAGTCAAGAAATACTACACTGAAACAGAAATCACATGATCAAGTTTCTAAAATGCAAATTAATTTTGCCCTTTTATTAGTAAGATTTAGAAAAAATGCTTTTAACACATTTTATGAAAACCACTGAATACCTTTATAAAACTTAATTTGTAGACCTTTCAGTTACATCAGTTCAAAAGTTGATTTGTTTTTAGCTATGCCATAGTAAAAGTTATATAACAAAGGGTGGGCTCCAAATTAAAACAAAATAGCCTTAATCAAACCCAAGGCTTCCCACTGACGCCGCTAACCAAAACAATACAGAGTCGAATCATCTATCCAAATTATGAAGGATATCAATAAAATTCTGACAGGATGGCTAACAGCAGTGCAAAAAGAAGCTATTTTTCTGGACAATACAATTTTATACATTTGAAATTAAAAATAGGGTGGGTGGGGGTTTTTGTGGTTGTTCTGCAGAACTACTCACATTCCTTCAACAACTGATGCAGGCACTTGTGCCTTCTGTTTTGGGATCGTAAAACAAGTCCACTGTTTTTCTTCTTCTTCACAGGCCCAATGCCTTAAAACTACGGACACTGTGGAACATTCCCCCTAGAGCATGCCTACTGAACAAAGCTATGAAAACTTAAAATTCTTAGCATTGGGAGCAAAAACTAAGGTCTTTTTGAAAATATGTCTAGGGCTTTGGTGCTACAATCTAAAAGGTAATACGCATCCGTTCAAATGGTTATTTCAGACATTAATTCTACATATTATACCATTGTGTTGCAGCCTAAATTTGTCTAGTTTTCTTTTTTTTAAAAAAATAGTTTCTTCATATGGTTAATAGACCATGCAATCCTGAGCAGAGTCAATGGGCTCTGAAGGCTATAACTTTAACTGGGACTGTTTGAAAGAAACCAACCATCCTACAATACATCAGCACAAGCAAGGCTTTTGCTGGGTCTTAGTGTACTGCATTACGACCAGCTAGATATGAGTCCAGTAACACTTTACAGACCAACATGATTTTCAGGGTATAAGCTTTCAAGAGTCAAAGCTCCCTTCGTCAGTACCTGACAAAAGGAGTTTTGACTCTCCAAAGGTTATAACCCAAAAATCTTTGGTCTCTAAAGTGCTACTGAACATAAGAAGAGCCATGCTGGATCAGACCAAAGGCCCAACAAGTCTAACAGTCTGTTCACACCAGTGGCCAGCCTAGAAGTCAGTGGACCCAAATACAGCGGTTCTACTGCAGATCAACACGGTTACCCTTCGAAATCATCTGCATTACGACCCACACAAATCAGCATAGAGTTAATCTGATTTGTGATGTCCACTTCCATCTCCTAAATGTATGGTTCTTAGTGGCTACTGGTAAAGCAGTAGGAGGCCAGCAATACGTCTCTTGCCCAATGCCAGCTTTTCCGAAAGTATAAATTAGCCGTAGTAATCTGCAAATATCCAACTCCACGCTGGAGTAATATCTTTTTCCAAAATCATTTAAACTGCTAAATGGTTCTGTCCATAACTCTCCCTTCTTGAGTTCACAGCACCCATGGGTAGCAGAAGATAAAAAATACCATTGGGCAGTCTTGGACCCCTGGTTTCTGTAGATTTATAAGTTAGCCTTTGGCTTATTGGATTCAATTACTTTGAGAGCTTTAAGCTGTGCGATCTCTTCCTTAGAAAAACCAGAATCTAAGAGAATCTCTTCAGTGTGCTCTCCTATAAACGGATCCCTTCGGGTAGAAGGGGTAGCCGGGGTCCTGGAAAGAAGTGGAGAAGGTCTAGGACTTATCTCTTCCTGGTCATTTTTAAGGAAAGTCCCACGTTCTTTGTTGTGCGGATGCGAGACGACATCATCAAAAGACAAAACCGGCGTCACACAGGCGTCCGTGTAGTCAAAGATTTCACACCATTCTGCTTGGGTTTTCTTTGAGAACAGATCAGTAAACCTCCTCTTCATTTCAGGCCAGCCAGAAAAATCATACTGATCGGGAAGTTTATCAGAATCTAGCCCCAGACCTGAAATAATTAAAAAAAGAATCAGCGGCATTGTAAAACAAATCTGCTTAATTCACTGAACTGCTGCAGAAGGCAGTGTTTACTGTTAGGAGCCAGAAAGGGTATGAAGGTTGCAGATTAAAAGGAGATAATGAAAAGAATGGAACTGTAACCCCCTCCCCAAATAAGGATGTAGACACACATCATATAGATGGGTACACTGATTATTAATGTATGTGCACAAATCTCATTGGGCTGATACAGTTTCTGGGATCCTCAGAACTGTCAGCATGCTCTTGGATCACTTACACAAAGGTCAGTATCCTGACATTAAAGCATCTTTGTATACAAACAGCTCCAGGTATCTCGGTTTATTCTGGCTGCGGTCAAACATCCAGTTCAACAACGGTTAAATAATAATGTTCACAAATCAACCTTGTGTTGGGCTCACAATTTTGTCTGACTCCTCCTCACATGGAGTCCAATGAAGGAATAGCAATTTAAGGCTAAATTTGGTTAATGCAGGTATGTGGTTAACTGGAGTCAGCTTTCCACCCACTAACCAGGATCCCAAATCAGAGTTTAATCCTGATTTATAAACCTGGTTAGCGAAGGGAAGACATTTGTTCCAATTTTAGGGTATGTGCTGCCAAAGCGAGTACAAAAGGAAGACATGAATAATGATAATTCCTGTGGATACTGTAGAAATGCTCATATTTTCAAAGAAACGTTTGTTTAAATGCGACTAATTTTGTCCATAATTAATATGCAACAATGTTGCATATGATATACTAGCAGGTCAATTTTAATTCTTTCCTTCATTTATACTCTTTTCTCCCAAATGACAGGCATAAGTGGCTTAACACATTTTCCTCCTTCATTTTATCCTCATAACAACCCTGTGATGTAGAACAGGCAAAGAGTCACCTAGCAAGCTTCCACAGCTGTGTGGGGATTCAAACCTGGCTCTCCCAGATTCCAGTTTGTCAATCACTACATCATGGTGTTCCAAAGTTTAATTCCATATCCAGTATCCTGCTAGTCCTATTGTAATAGCAAGGGACTGTTTCGGTTTCAATAATAGTATCTTTTGTTTACTACAAAATGTGGGTTTTCCATTCCCAACTTTTATGTTTTCCTGTCTTTCATATAAAAAACCCACACGTATGGCAATCTCGCCCCCTTCCCTCCCTCACACACAGGATTTTTCCTTTTTTCTTCTTTCTTGCTGAGCAGCCCCTATATCTATCTTTTTCTTATTTGATTGTCTATGGCTGCCCCATCGAGTCGCTTTATTATATATATGTTGATATTGGCCCAGCCCAGGGAACTGAGGGAAGAGACAAAATCACCTTCTTATATTCTTCTTCTGAAATAGCACTCAAGAAAGTTCAAAATAAACAAAATGTTTTCTTTTACTTGGAGGAGAAAAGGTCAGGTGGAATCAGGGTTAGGATGTATGAGATGAACAGATAATAAAAACTGAGGTAACTTTGTAATCACACTAACACCAGATAATCTGTTGCTAATAAGTAAGCTTTTCTGCTGTTCAGCAAAGTCTTTAAAACTTTGTAGAGAGAGCCTTTTCAGTTTCTGATTAAACATACATAGGTTTCTGAGTTTCACTGACTTTTAAAGTCTAGAAGGCAGCAATATACAACTAGGTTCCCAAAATCCGGCTATATTCATAATTATGTATGTAGAAAAATAAGGCATTTACCCTTTTAAATTTCACAAGTATTTCACAGGTATGCCAAATAATGCAATTCTATAGGTTACTGAAGTTATTAATGATGCCTTTTATATTGTTACAACGGTTAAAATACGTTCAGGATTGAGAAGAATTTCATATATTTCCCCCAAAGTTTCTGTCTCACACCCACTCCTTAAAAAAAGATAAGGTTTCAACATGCTTTTGCCCCTGTACAAAATTCAAACGTGACTCAAAAGCTCTTGACTTCATCGACTGGGTGGGTGTTTTTACAATTCTGTTCCGTGTAATCAAGACATGGAGTTAGCTTCCAGTTGCACTGTTCTGTAACTACTCCACATGGCTGAAAGCAAGCACGCAAAGCACAGTTTGCACAGCTGGGCTCCTACAGTGTGTAGTGAGCTCTTATTGAAAGAAAATAACCTTATATTACGTGGATTCCTTTTATAATGAACCCTTGGGGTACTTTCCATCTCTTTATGTAGATGTCAGCAGTCTATCGGACAGATTAATCTACAGAACAGAAGCCTAAATATTATGTTAGTTTTAGCTTAATATAAAACGACATGTCCTGCATTCAGCTATATAAATATCACCCCGTTACGCAATTGTTGGCTGAAGAAAACCTGGTAGAATGTATAATGCCACAGTAAAAAGACATCCTGGATTTTAAGAGACATATTTATTGGCTAATAACCAGTACAGTGTTCATTAAAAGTGACATTAAAAATCCAGGGGTCCTAAGCCCCAAGCGTTTGCTTTTATTGCTGCTTACCCCATATGTACTTGTCTCAGTGGTAGAGCATCTGCTTTGCCTACAGGAAATTCCAGGTTCAATCCCTGACATCTCTAAGCTACAAAAGGATCAGGTAGTAGCTGATGCAAAAGACCTTGACCCAGGACCATGGAGAGCCGCTGCCAGTCAGAGTACTGACTCAGGTATTTTCCAGACTGCAGCTGCCTTTTGGGGTGTTGTGATGGTTCTGATGATCGTACTATTGGTGCGATAAGTTCACATTTACAGGTTTGTTTCATTTCCCCCCATCACAGTTCCATCTGTTCACATTCACATTGAGAATTGATTTTCTGCTCTTTCTTCTTCTTTTTTTGGTGCATGTGCTGAAGCATTGCAGTACTTTAGCAGCTTCAAGGGGGCTCCACAGTCCCCATTAAAGTAGAAGAAGAGATTGGAATTATACCAACCCAAAGGAGTCTAAGAGCGGCTTACAATCCCTTTTCCTTCCCCTCCCCACAACAGACACCCTGTGAGGTAGGTGGGGCTGAGAGAGCTCTTTCGAGAACTTCTCTTGAGAGAAGAGCTTTGAGAGAGAACTTGTGACTGACCCAAGGTCACACCAGCAGCTGCACCTGGAGGAGTGGGGAATCAAACCCAGTTCTCCCAGATTAACCAGATTAACTCCTAACCACTACACCAAAGTACATTCCATGCCCATCATACAACAACTGAGGGTCTTTCCCGGTGTATGCATCTCACCCCTTACTGGTTCAGGTGGTGAGATGTTGGTCTGAAGCAGCAAAACTAAGTTTGAGTCCAGTGGTACCTTTAAGGCCAACAAAGTTTTATTTAAAGTGTGCTTTGCACATGAAAGCTTACACTTTGAATAAAACTTTGTTGGTCTTAAAGGTGCCACTGGACTCAGACTTTGTTCCCTTACTGGTTGCATCTTCTCCCGTGTTTGAGAGGTCTCTCTGATTGGCTCCCCACCAAAATTTTAAATTCCTTTACCTGACTTGCATCAGGAACACAGCTCCAATGGTGTACCTAGCATATATTTATTTATTTATTTATATCTTCGATTTCTACCCCGCTCCAACCCCGAAGGGTCTCTGAGCGGCTTACAAGTTCCGAATTTATCCCTAACTAAGGCCACATGTCTACAGGGTTGGGGCTGCCTACCGGCACTCAGGTGGCAGGGCTCGCTGTTTTTTTTCTTGGTTGGTCTTCCCGGTCTGACTTCCGGAGCAGAAAATTTTTTAACAGCCCTGTGGTGTCCTCTTATTTGGGGAGGATTGGTTTTCACTTTAAAATTATACTTTGTGTTCACAAACCGGGTAGTTTCTGCTGCCACCAGGAATTTAAACAAATTCCAAATCTTCTCTCATTAACTGCTGTTGGTAATGTGACCCTGGGTCTGGGCTTTTTAGAGGTCTCTGTGGCCCTGAGGAAGGATTGAACTGAATTCTGGGTTAAAGTCAAACAAAATAGGATTTATTGATTAAGGAACAAAAATAAGTTGCTGGTTAACTGTAACTGTTATGGGGAAGAGAAACTGGTAAAAGAAACTGGCAAGGTATCACACACAGTCTTTTGATCATAAGATCCCTCTCAGACAGGAATCACTCTTTCACTAGGTAGCCACACTGGCAAAGCTCTTTGTATTATTCCTCTTTTATAACTCTGGAGTCTCACAGACCCTTCTCATAGCTCCTTCACATTTAAACTTGTAAAGACATATATTTTGAATTCTTTAAATCTCCACACAGAACTGAGTCATCTCACTCTCTCCCAGACTCACTAACTGACTGAATCACTCCAACTGATTTCTCTGACTTTCATAACTGACTTATTTGACACACACACAGATTCATTCCAAACACCTCCTCCCACACTCTGTCATCCACCAACCACAGCACACTTGTCTCCCTCAATCATTCTACTCTGCTATCACTGCACTCCAACCAAACATTTAAAGGAACACACACACACAAGGAATCATTACAACCCCTTTCCTCGATACGACAAAATTGTCCAGGTCAGGGCTCAAGTGGGTTTAGTCCCAATGAACTCAGTGGGCCTTACGCTCGAGTAAGCATGCGAGGAGAGGGGTGCTTCCAGGATGAGCCTGCACTGGTCTCCAGTGCCTGTGCCCTTTCTTGGGGGAGAAGCTTCATGAAAGCCCCCGCCTTACTTTGCTCTGCCAAGCCACCAACTTCATGTGGAGTGGTGGCTGCTCTCCCAAGAGAAGCTCTGCGCTTATGCACACAAACACCCACTCCTCTTTGAACAAACAATATTCTTTCATGCTTCCATGAGGGCCAAGGGCTTTGGACTTTTGACATGAGATAGTCCCAGTGCAAGCACAAGATAGATTAGGCTGCAGAGAAAATAAATGGGCAATGACTGGTGGCTGGTGTCCGGCCTCCCAATGAGACCAAATGTTTGTTTCAGTACAGGCGCCCCCCAACACTGAAACATTCAGCGCTAGCATCCAAATATCTTTTTTTTTTTTAAGTTTGCTGCCCAAACCCACCCTTTCTGAGCATGTTTTGGGTGGCAATCCACAAGGAGGGAAGAAATGTTCAGACTCCGAGCAAGAGGCTATCTTACAAATTCATTCAGCAATAGGGGGTCATGTGGCCAGCATGACTAAACGCCAAGGCGCACGGAATGCTGTTACCTTCCCACCGAAGGGGTACCTATTTATCTACTTGCAATTTCTTGCTTTCGAACTGCTAGGTTGGCAGGAGCTGGGGCCAGAGACGGGAGCTCACTCTGTCATGCGGCAACTCGGGTCTCGAACTGCTGAACTACTGACCTTCCAGCCTGCAGTTCAGCATCTTAACCACTTGAGACACCGCAGCTCCTTTGTTTTTGTTTTGTTTGTTTAATGGCAAGACATTATTAAAGAGTTCAGTGTTTTGAATGTTATTAAGTTCAGCTTGCTATCAAAACATGTTGGTATTGTGACTCTATGAGAGTATGAAATTCCAATAATATACATTCTTTTGTATACCACAGAATTTGTTTTCTAGCTAATTTTTATTTTTCCTACCTCTCACAATGCAAACATTTAAGATAGATGTGCTGTGATGGAAGGCCCCTGCCACAAGGCAGGGGATAAGTCGCTCAAACAAACAAAACAAAACAAAAACATTAAACAAATAAAACAAAAACAAAGGAGCTGCGGTGGCTCAAGTGGTTAAGATGCTGAACTGCAGGCTGTGGAAGGTCAGTAGTTCAGCAGTTCGAGACCCAAGTGCCGCATGACGGAGTGAGCTCCCGTCTCTGGCCCCAGCTCCTGCCAACCTAGCAGTTCGAAAGCAAGAAATTGCAAGTAGATAAATAGGTACCGCTTCAGTGGGAAGGTAACAGCGTTCCGTGCCCCATGGCGTTTAGTCATGCCGGCCACATGACCACGGAAACATCTTCGGACAGTACTGGCTCTTCAGCTTGGAAAAGGAGATGAGCACCGCAACCCTAGAGTCGGATTCGACTGGCTTTCGAGCAAGGGAAACCTTTACCTATTTAACATATTACAGCATATTAACTGTTGCCAAAATTATTTAGATCAACTGTTGCCCAAATTATTTACATAAACAAAAAAACCCATCTTAGAAAAATGTTGCATATGTCTATAATATAACAGGATTTTTTTCCCAGTGCTCCCCAAAATTTCCCAATTTTCCCCTGGAAAAACTGAGAAAGTCCTCAGACCTTTTCATGACCTATACTTGAGAAGAGTAAAGTGCGTTGGAAGAGAAGACAGGGTCTTTCTTAATCAAAAGAGAAAATACTGCTTAGGAGGTTATTATTACGCTATACGTTTCGAGTGTGAAAAACCTTGCCTTAAGAAGAATTTTATTTATTCTAAAAGAGAACTGTATTGCAGAAGTCTTTTCCCCCAGTGGTCTCCCAAATTCTGCATTTTTTCTGTTGGAAAGATTGGGGGGAAAGGCCTTGGAAACAACCAGGAACACACACACCCCATCATCATAAACTTTTATTTTAATTCTGGGCCTTTACATCCCTAGCCAGGTCATAATTACAACCGGAAATCTGCCTTCCCTTAGATGTTTGGTTCTTTTAATATTGTAAGTTGCCTTGAGTTCCGTAACATAGAAAGGCAGCTAATAAATATCTTAAATGAATGAATTAATAAAATATGAGTGCTTATGGGTATACTTTAGCATCTGGACCCAGGCTTCATTATTCTCCAATAATTCAGTTCAAGCAATCCCCTCATTCTTTTTCCTGCAACTGACCATTCTCAAGGTTACCTTTCTTTAGGATCAGTAGTGTGTATGTATGCATGCCATGGCATCTTCATTATTCTTTACCTTTGCAGAGTTCAGAGCCACAGAAGAACTGCAGCATAGCTTCTGGTTAGGAGACACCCAAAGACTCTGAAGCTGCAATGGCAACGGACAATGGAGTAACAGCTTGCTCATACTACCACACAAGGCCCAGGACAAAGGGCAGCAGTAACACAAGGGGTCAGTCGGAGTCAGCATAATCGCCACCACCTTCTCCTGCAAAGCACAGCCATTCAGTGCAAAGGGCAGGCCTGTGGTTACTACTGAGATCTGGATTCAGCAAGGAAAGCAGATGGAGTGGCACCTCTCAGACATCCAGCAGTACAAACTGTTGCCACTGCATGGAACTTTTTAAAACATTTCTACCCCTTCCCTAGAATGGTTCCATTTGGACTCACTGTAGAGTTCCTGAAATCTCCTTATCCTCATCATACCCTATTCTGCCATCCCTGTAAAACAACATAAATTACTTTAAAGTAGCCAGCTTTGTTGTTCAAAAACTAATTAACTATATGCTTCATTTGGAATTTGTTTAAGAAAAGAAATATTCTCTCAATAATCCTAACCAAATTAGGTTTTTTAAAAAATTTCAGAAAAAAAACAGCTATACCAGACCTAAAACTGAGGGTATATCTGAGTGTAAGAGGGTATGTGTATGTATGTATGTGTGTGTGCACACATCTCTCTTTTCTCTAGCACTGGTACTGGCCAAAGCTACAAACACTTCCAGCCTCTGCCCTTCCAAATTACTTAGCTCCTTTCTGATTCTGCATCTCTTGTTGCTGATCTACCAGTATGGGGAGGACACCCCCCCCCTTTGCTCCTCTGCAATAGGCAAACCTATCGTGACTTGTTCCTACCAACTTTTATTTTCATGTAAAAACAATGCCCTTTGGTTCATATGGCACCCACTTTTCACTGAGGGAGAAAAAACAAAATGAGGAAGTGAGGAGGTGGGGAAACTAGAGTTGGAGAGAGGTGGGAAAGGGTGCAGAAGGTAGGGTTGTCAGACCCCTGCCAGGGGCAGGGAAACCTCAGTTTTTGCGGGCGCTCCACAGCCGATGACCAGCTGGCCAGCAGGAGGAAATCCCGCCCCCAACCGGCCTAAAAGATGATGTGATGACATCACCTGGAAATGACATTGTCACGTCGCCAACTTGGGGGGTGATGCACTAGTTTTTGGGCTCTATGGTAAAATTGGCTTCCTTAAAACTACTCTTGCTGAAAAACCAATTCTGACAAATTGGGAGTTTATGATGGTGTCTTGGACCATACTGAGACATCATCAGACAGACTACTGTGGTAATGTATTTTGGTTAATATACTAAGGTCCCGTTCACACGAGGGGATTTGGGCCAGTAGCGGGACGGTTCGGGGGTAGAGCAAATGGCCGCGATCACACCACAACATCTGGGAAGCGTGGTGCTTCCGTCCCCAAACTGGCCCATCCACGCGATAAACCGCTCCAAGTTGGAACCACCTACCGAGGTGGTTCATCCCAATGGTGCGCCACAAACCGGGAGTCTGATCGCCGGCGCGTCCTTGCGCCGGCGCGTCCCCGGCTCCTAGGCGAACTGCGCATGCTCCGACATGCGCAGTTTGGCTGGCTCGCCGTCCGATCTGTGTTTTCTCCCCGGCATCTGATCGTGCCGGGGAGAAAGGCGGCGCGGCCAGGGGATCCGTGGGATCCCGCCGCGCCGTTTCAACTTTGGCGTGGCTTTTAAAAGCCACGCTTTTTGGCGGCTTTTCCCGTGCCGTGTGGCAGGGGCCTAAGTCATCTTTTCCAACATGTCTGAGGAGTTGACAAATCTGCAGAAACCCCTTCTTTGTCTACGTGTGGCCTTGGTCTACTGTTGTTGTGACCGTACTAGGGGCCAGGGACTACTATTAGAAAAAGTGGTGTGGACAAACTTACCACTGATTAGCTGCTTATAGAACTGTGGCTCAAGAGCTCCAACAGCCATGAATTTCCCATCTGAGGTCTTGTATGTTTCATAAAAAGGGGCTCCACTATCCAGCAGGTTTTCCCCTCGCGGTCTGTTCCAAAGGCCCAAGTTTTGCGACTTCCACAGGAAAGAACTTAGGTATGCTGCACCTTCTACCTTAAAGATACAATGCACGAATATAATTTCACATAGTTTCAATAGGAATACAGGAGGTATTTGGCTAGATTCTTCTTCCTCAGAAACAGATAAAGACTTTTTTCTGCTTCCTTGGTCTTCTCACACTCAATCTCTCTCTGAACTCAAAATAGCTAGAACTTTTTTCTGAATCTAAAGTAGGATAGTTTATGTTGATTAATGCTATTAGGTAGTGTTATTTATGGTTTTGATATCTGAAGATGTATCTCCACGTCTTAATGTCATTAAGCCCTTGAACACAGCCTCAAACAGCAAGTTCCACAATCTACTGTGAGGGGAAAGTTGTTTCTAATATGAATTCTGAACAGCTGGCCTTCTAAATTTATTCTGATTCTATTAACAAGATAGGTGTCTCTCGTTTACTTTTTCTTCACTGTATCCTAGCCAGTTAATTTAAAACACTGCAGCCTTTCACTTTCATGTTGCTATGATCAAAGGCCTCTAATAAAACCTGTAATAAGAAACCTGCAATAAAAGCATTGCGCTGTAAGCAACAATTTAAAATATATTTATGGACCTATAAATTCACTTGACTTCAATAAAACTGGTTAAGACACATCAAGAAATAGTCAAGCGTCTTAATCTGGTAAAGGAAATCCATACACGGGCCTGAACATGAGATGTATATTAGCTTGCTTCCATGTTTACTGAATACAACAAATGACTCTGAAAAAGATGCTTTCTCCCACTCACTGCCACAAGTTGCACATTTTAAAAAGCACATAAAACTGGACTGGGGGTCTTTAAGAATTGGAGTATTCTGATTCTACAGGCATCTAAGATCCCCAACCCTCTCTTTTATACTATTTGCAGGGGGGGGGGTTTGTTAAAAATCAACTTACCATACTTGCATCAATGACTTGCCCTTTACCAGATTTTGTACGTTCATAGAGTGCTATAATTATGCCCAGTGCACACATGACACCACCTCCAGCAAAATCAGCCAGAAGATTGACAGGGGCGTAAGGATTTTCATCTTTTCTGCCAAGTCTCGATAACACACCTAGTATATACAATAAGCACACACTTGAAAAATAACCCAAGTTTATTTATTTATTTATCAAATGTATATCCCGCTCCCGCTCCCCTGAATGGGACTCAAGGCAGCTAACAACATATAAAAATACACCAGATCAAAAAGTACAAAATACAACAGCAACGGTTTCCATCATAGCTGGCACCGTTCTCTTACTCCTACCTTGCCAACTTCAGCCTCCTCCTTAACTTGCTCAAGAGATGGAAGAACAGCTCAGAGCAGGTTTTTTAATTAAATTACAGACGCCATCTAAAGACTGAGTAATTAAAATCAACTGATTATAGATTTTAATCTGTATTTTGTATATTTTTTAACCTGTTGTAAATCGCCCAGAGCCCTGTGTACTCAGGGATGGGATGATTCAGAAATAACAACAACAACAACAACAACAACAATAATAGATTGGATTTATACCTCGCCCTTCACTACCCAAAGGTGTCTCAGAGCGGCTTACAAACTCCTTTCCCTTCCCCTCCCCACAACAGACACCCTGTGAGGTAGGTGGGGCTGAGAGAGCTCTGACAGAAACTGCTCTTTTTCAAGAACAGCTCTTATCAGAGCTACGGCTTGCCCAAGGTCATCCAGCCAGGTGCAAGTGGAGGAATGGGGAATCAAACCCGGTTCTCCCAGATTAGAGTCCGCACACTTAACCACTATACCAAACTGGCTCATGACAACAACAACATAACATGATTAAAAATGTATTATGGTTGAAATCTATCAACTACCCAGCAAGGATGCATGGATTCTGAAGACATGGCTGGAGCATAATTTACTAGTTGCTTGGTGGATCAAATTCACCCAAAAACCACCTGACAAAAGAGTGCCCTTGCATGCTCTGCAAAACCTGGGGTGGTTAAGTTAGACAGTTTAAAAATAAAAATAATCCAAGCAGTGTAATAATCATATTACCTTTTATCTCACAATTTCAAAATGAAAATGTGTTTTGTTCAGAAATCCTTCCAAACGTCTTCTGAACTTCAGGATGCTCATGGCATACCTGGAAGACAGTCTACCCCCTTACGATCCTACCCGACCACAATGGTCACCTTTTGAGATCTGCTTCGGGTGCCCCTGCCTTCTGAGATCAGGCTGGTGGCAACCCAGGAGCGGGTCTTCTTGATCATGGCTCCAAAACACTGGAAAACTCTCCCCAGGGAGACTCACCCGTCTCCTATTGCTACTTTCTGCCAGTGGGTGAAGACTTTGTTGCTGGCATTCCCTCAGTAATCTCTTCTTTCTGACCCATGTTTTAATTGCTGTTGCTACATTTTTAGATGTATTTTAGCCCTGGTTTTAATTGTTGTAATGATGTTGGTTTTAATGGTTTTTAAGATGTGATTTTATTATGTATGTTTTAATTTGTTAGCCACCTTGGTGGCCCTTATGAGGGCAGAAAGATGGGGTATAAATTTTGTAAAACAAACAAAATGGCTTTAACACTGCTGCTTTCATCCCATTTTTTAACTGCCTGTTCCTGCACTGTGGTGGAATGACGGAAAGTGTGACAGTCCTTCCAGCTAATTTTCAGGAAGCGCTTGTGTAAGGGATTTGCAGAAAGGAAGCTAAGTCCTTTTACTAACAGAACCACTTGCAGATTCTACATACATCAGAGCACCTCCACGGAATCATCAGCTCTAAATACCTTTTTGATATATAATCTGTCCAGTTGCTTCTTTTAATAATAGTGTGCTACCAACTTTAGATAACATCTGTTCCTAAATACAGAATGTGTTTCTAGCTAAACTATAACGAACATTTCAATCATTACTGTGCACTTTAGTACTACTAGACCTTAGAACAAAGTCCAGAAATCAGCTCTAACCAGAAATGTAAGACACTGGCTGTGTGTTATAAATAGAGTCACACCTTTCTAAATCCATTAAAGTCAATGGGTTTAGAAGGGTGTAATTCTTCTTAGGACAGCATTGCAAGGCTGCAGTCCTAAGAGTGTTTACTAAGGAGTATGTCCCATTAAATACAACAGCATTTACTCCTGTGTATACATGCTTAGGACACTGCCATGAAAGTATGACAGCAGAACCCACACAGCTTGTTTATTTTCTCAAGTGACCTAATGAGAATATATTATTGAATTACAATCAAGCACATGGATTGCATACACACACATAAAGAACACTGTATAACTTACCTGACACAGCCAAATAATTGATATCATGACCTGCCATCTTGCTATAGGCTCCTGAATTGCCAAATCCAGTTAGCCTAGCATAAATGAGTCTGGGATTATTTTTAAGGAGAACGTCTGGACCAAGATTAAGATTTTCCATGACACCTGAACAGGAAAGAGAAAGTTT
>NW_015165285.1:128933-131194 GCF_001447785.1 Gekko japonicus
GCTTTCAGAGCAATCCTGATTAGTTCTATTTAGATATCCTATTCAGTTCTATTCAGTGGCATACTCCTAAAAAAGTGGGTTTAGGATTATATTGTTTACAGTTATGATTGCACTAGGAAAAAGGCCCATTGTGGAAATAAATGCAACGATCTCTAGAAAGAGGCTCTGGGCAGGTGCCCTGGCCTTGGACACTCAGTGTCAATTTGCTGTGGCGACCTCAGCAGGGTATAATGACACTGAGTCCACCATCTTCTCCAGAGGAACTGATCTCTGCTACCTAAAGAACAGTTGTAATTTTGAGTGATTTCCAGCCCTCACCTGGAGATTGGCAACAATGGTTCCCCAGAAGGGAATGGGTGGTTTGGAGGGTGGATTTTATGGCTTTGTACCTGTCTGAGGTCCCACGCCTCCTGAAACCTCACCCTCTCCAGGCTCCATCCCTCACATCTCCAGGAATTTTCCACCTGGAGTTGGCAACCCTATCTCCTTCCCAGCCAATCATCAACCTACCTTTATTTCCCCCTCACTCTTCAGCTTTCCACACCCCCACACACACCTGCAGCCTCTCCTGTGCTCTAAAGTCCAGACTGCTACATCACATTGGCTGTCATATGGGGGCCACCTCAGCAGCATATAAGGATACAGAGCCCACCATTTTCTCCAGGGGGACTGATCTCTGCCATCTGGAAAGCAGTTGTAATTCTGAATGATCTCCAGCCCTTACCTGGAGATTGGACACATTTTACCTCAGAACAGCAAACTGTTTAGAATGTTAGAGGCAAAAGCCAATCAAGTCGCATATGTAAACGACCTCTGTGTTCCGAGGCAAAGGCCAATGAGGCTGCATATACAAATAACCTCTGTGTTCTGACTGGCTGGGGGGGGACAGCAAACTGTTTAGAATGTTGGAGGCAAGTCTCAAGCAATGCAGCCAGTGGATAGGGACAGATTCTGAGTGACACACCAGGGCGCCAACCAATTCCGGAGCGTGTGGAATGTTCTAGAGAAGTGCCACCACCATTTGGCTTTTATATATAAGGAAGATTGTTACTGCTAACTTTAGGCATTTCATAGAAGTGGTGACAAGAAGCTTGAGTCAAATTTCTCCTTTCCACATTTCTGTGTAATAGATTGTTCACTTCTGCAATAAACTGTTACAGGAAGCAACATATTGACATGAGCAATGCAATGAATAGGAAATCTGATTTTTAATTAAAAATTTGATTAGTTTTGCATGCATAAATTAACATCTGAAGTGGAGAACACAGACGATTGTATTGGTTACTTTGGTTAGGAAAAAACGCATACTGTGATTTTTCTAATCTAATTCCCTCTTGAAGCTGCCCATGCTTGTAGCAGCCACCACCTCCTATGGCAGTGAATTCCATGTGTTAATCACTCTTTGGGTGAAGAAGTACTTCCTTTTCTCCGTTCTAACCCGATTGCTCAGCAATTTCATGGAGTGGCCACGAGTGCTTGTATTGTGAGACAGGGAGAAAAGGACTTCGTTCTCGACCTGCTCCACCCCATGCATAATCTTGTAAACCTCGATCATGTCACCCCCCAAGTAGTCGTCGTTTCTCCAAGCTAAAGAGACCCAAGTGTTTTAACCTTTCTTCATAGGGAAAGTGTTCCAACCTTTTATCATTCTAGTTGCCCTTTTCTGCACTTTTTCCAATGCTATACTCTCCTTTCTGAGGCGTGGTGGTCAGAATTGCACACAGGGTTCCAGTTCCTTCTCAGGATGTACCAGGACACTTTTTGGAAGACCTTCCCAAATGAGCCCTACTTGAGTTGCCACCTGCCTGGTCCGACCAATGAAACCGGTTTCTGCCAGCCAGTTCTGGGCTCCTCCCATCACCTCCCAGCTTCCGCTCCTGAGCCACCAGGTTCTGCCCTGGATCCATCTGCCTGCCTGAACCCCCTCCCCCCCTGCCACAAGAGCATCACTGAAGCTGGCCACTCCCCCCTGCCCCGGTCCTACCTCTCAAGACAAGCCCAAGGCAGAGCCTGAGCCATGGGCCTCAGAGGTGTCACATGCCAGGTGAGGATCCTGGCTGGGGGCCTCCACAAAATGCTTCCCAAAAAGAACAAAAAGGTGGGGTAGCCATGTTCGTCTGAAGCCGCAGAACAAAGTTGAGTCCAGTGGCACCTTTAAGACCAACAAAAGTGTTGTGGCTGGTCGGAGGCTTCCTGCCCGCTCTGGCTGGTCTGAGTGAACCTTTCCCTTTTACCCCTGATTCAGTTGTGTCTCTCTCCCC